>NC_142780.1:34860200-35110200 GCF_988280905.1 Pimephales promelas
AGTCATACGTAGTGCTATACTGCCCTCTTGTGTTCAATATCAGGTAGGCCTATTGTGTATATTCCCACCGGTTAATCAACGTGTGACTCCGCTGGGACTTGGGAGCTTTTAAATCGCTTACTTAAAACCGAAAGTCAAAATACGGATGTCCGCACAAGACATTAATGGTGTGGAGTAGAGCGAGCATTTTAAATAAATTCCTATTAAGTAGGATTGAACTAAACAGAAAGAATGTTCACTCTGTTCTGCTGGTTCCTCGCTGGTGGATCATATGATTACTTTGTCATAATCTATGACAAAAATGCTATTATAAACTATATTAATAATAGATAATACACATTGCTCTTATTTTTAAAAAATACATTCATGAAAAACAAGATAACAAAAATCATAAAAAGATATAGCCATGGCTGCTATAAATGTTTGAAATGCATAGGACAGATGTTTAATGACGCAGCAACATATAATTGAAAGGCAATTAATAATCTGTCATTACGTCACTGCATTATGATATTACGGCTCTAATACGGTGCAGCACAAAGCACTTATGTGCATCCCGAGCGGAGAATGATGTGCTTGAAGCCACATGAAGTTACAGCGCATTGAGTCCGTATTGAAAAGTTCAAAGCACAAAGGAAATACATATTTATGAACAGTGTATTATACATTATCTATCTATGCAATAGTTTATTGAGCCTTTTCTTTTAAAGATTTTAAATTTCAGTTACTGTGTGCGTGAAGAACAATTATAGTGCTCTGACTCTAGTGTTGTGATCTAACCGACAGCGTCTGACACCCGGTAGAAAGTAACACGATTAAGTTACAGCAATAAAGTCCAGCAAGAAAAAGTTTCTTCATTCGAAAATATAGACCTTTAGACCTTTATCTTAAAGACCCAGTATAATAGGATTAACATTGAATCATCTTGAAGATCGTTTCATCATTGACTGTAACCGAATGCGACGTGCTGTTTGAATGCTGAATGGAGAATGACTGACAGGCGCAGAGAGGGAAAAGTTTACGTGTTCTTGAATTTAATGACTTAAATATTAATTTCTATATCACATAATAGCTTCAGAACACTAATAATACAGTACACAAAAACTTTATGGTACTTTAGAAAGTTTTTGTGCCTAACATAGAATAGTATATGCACAATATAGAATTTGAATCAGCCTCGTCAAAGATGGCAGTGTCAGAGCCGATACCGATCCTGAGTATCTAATCGGCGCACTTCTTTTCAACAGTCAAATTGAAATTGAAATTGCTTGAAACTCAACAGATACATCACATTTATTAGCCAGTAGACGTGCAAAGTTTCAGAAACGGGCATGGTGCAAGGACTAAATAGCGCCACCTTTTGACAAAAGTGGGGTTGTTAGTTTTATCTACAGTTACAAAAATCAGTATATACATTTTACTCCTCAAGCCGGACAACTTTCTATTACATAGTCATTAGCTCGGACCAAGAGGAAGTCCGATATTTTGGTTTGAATATGGTGAGCCTCTCTCTGAGCCTATGTCCCTGTATAAAGCTAAGTTTGCCTATCCGGAATTAACATTGTAGATATCAACAACGTCTTTCTGTCTAGTCGTAATTACATTTTGGATAGTTTGTATTATCATTTAAGATATCTGTAACATAATTTTGACTAGTCGAAATGACAGAGTATGGCAAGCCGTTTTAACATTTAATCATGAAAGGGCCAAAGCCTTCGGCACCGCCACCCGGGTGCCTTTAGGTAACTAAAGGAACCGGGGTTGCGGTGCCACCGGCTTGGGCCCGCCATCGCTGCTCGCAGCTATATTTATTATTATTATTATTATTATTATTATTATTATTTATACGACTATTCGGGCACTTTTGGGGCCCTTAACATGCTCAAAAACTCTTGAAACTTAGCACACGGGTCAGAACCCGCGGCCATCAGGGCCGGGCTGAAGATGGTACCCGGGCGTGGCAGGGGGGCTAGACAGCGCCCCCTGGAACGGGGTCCGAAAACTTGGTCCATAAATCAAACACGCTTGCATGTAATAATATGAAACTCGGTGCACATATAGATCTCATCGTTCATATATACCTCATACTATTACTTTTTACCCCAGCCCAACAGGAAGTCGGTTATTTAGGGTTGTTCATAAAACACTCGCAATGGAATTTGAAGTACTACTCCTAGAGAATTCAAACTCACGGCACGAAACTCGGTCAGCATGAAGTCAAGGCATTGACGATGAAAGTTTGCGAGGGGATTTTTGATATCTCGAACGGTTTGGCCATGGCGAGGAAACGAAATTATGGCGAGAAACGTGAAACAGGAAGTGTGTTATAACTTCAGCATACATTAACTGATCTTGATGAAACTTCAGCAGTATGTTCGCTGTAAGAGGACGATCACATGGATGTGACTATTGTGAGTCAGAGTTATAGCGCCACCAACTGGCAGCAGGAAGTGTGTCACTTTCAAAATGCTTTGAACTCACCCTTTTATTTTTACCCGATGTGCTTCAAACTTAATCTGTATAATGTAAATACATAGCAGATGAAGACCTGTGAATGGATTCTTGATATCTTTGATACTGTTGCCGTGGCAACGCATCAAACTTTAAAATTCTTTTTTTTTATGATTTTGAGACTCTTAGCGGCTTTTGGGGCCCTTAACGGGTTTGAAAACTCTTGAAACTTTGCACACAGGTCAGATCCCACAGCCATCAGAGCCGGGCTGAAGATGGTACCTGGGTGTGGCAGGGGGGCTAGACAGCGCCCCCTGGAACGGGGTCCGAACACTTGGTCCATAAATCAAACACGCTTGCATGTAATAATAAGAAACTCGGTACACATGTTGATCTCATCGTTTCATCTATACCTCACGCTCTTACTTTTTACCCCAGCCAAACAGGAAGTCGGCTATTGAGGTTTGTTTGTAAAACGCTCGCAATGGAATGTGCAATACTCCTCCTAGAGAATTCAAACACACGGCACGAAACTCGGTCAGCATGAAGTCAAGGCATTGAGGATGAAAGTTTGCGAGGGGATTTTTGATATCTCGAACGGTTTGGCCGTGGCGAGGAAACAAAATTATGGCGAGAAACGTGAAACAGGAAGTGTGTTATAACTTCAGCATACATTAACTGATCTTGATGAAACTTCAGCAGTGTGTTCACTGTAAGAGGCTGATTACATGGATGTGACTATTGTGAGTCAGAGTTATAGCGCCACCAACTGGCAGCAGGAAGTGTGTCACTTTCAAAATGCTTTGATATCACCCTCTTATTTTTAACCGATTTGCTTCAAACTTCATCTGTATAATGTAAAAATACAGCAGATGTAGACCTGTGAATGGATTCTTGATATCTTTGATACTGTTGCTGTGGCAACAAATCAAACTTTAACATTCTTTTTTGATACTTTTGGGACTCTTAGCATGCTTGAAATTGCTTGAAACAGATAGATACAGATAGCTCGACAGATACATCACATTTATTAGCCAGTAGGCATGTGCAACTTTGGCAAAAGATTAAAGTAATGTCAAAAAAGTAAACAGTAAACACTAAAAGCCTCATATCTTCTAAAAATGTAATTATACATCATTTGTTTCTAAATTAAATTATACAAATATTATAATTAAACCAGTTTTTCCCTTTTTTCATTTAAGAATTATGTTTACGTTCAAAAACAGCCAGAATGGTTTTAAAATTCAGAAGAAGAAAAAATAATCTGAGTCATACGTAGTGCTATACTGCCCTCTTGTGTTCAATATCAGGTAGGCCTATTGTGTATATTCCCACCGGTTAATCAACGTGTGACTCCGCTGGGACTCGGGAACTTTTAAATCGCTTACTTAAAACCGAAAGTCAAAATACAGATATCCGCACAAGACATTAATGTTGTGGAGTAGAGCAAGCATTTTAAATAAATTCCTATTAAGTAGGATTGAACTAAACAGAATGAACGTTCACTCTGTTCTGCTGGTTCCTCGCTGTTGGCGCGCACAGTTATGAATGCTTGTGCAGCCATGAGTTTTAGTTTAATTTTAAAATTAGCGCAATTTCGGGATTTGTATTATTTGAATTTATTTTTAAAAAACACAATGTTGAGTTTTATTGTAACACTGTTTAATCGCGCCCACGGTTATATTTTGTATATTATATATAATTATAATGTATTTCTGTATAAAATAATACTACAATAAAAAACACATTTGTGACCGACCTGATCCAGCAAAATTAGTCACAGTGACCCAAATTTAAAAATTGAGATTTTGATATTAATGGAAAGAGGACACTGTAAGCTTTCAAATGATACCTTGGTCATACCTTGAATGGTTGTAACGATATACAGATTTGAATTCTGGTCGTCTGCCCTTTTTTTTCCAATTGAAAACCTAAGAAAATCGCTTTTAAAGTTTTTTTGCCCGTTTTTTTTTTGTTTGTTTTTTTGATATCTTTCAAAATCCATAGCATTTTAAGGGATAAACTATTTATTTTATATAGCTTAATTTGACCAAATAGATTAACATATATAAATGCAATTTAACGAGGCTGAAACTCAACTTATTTTTAATTTTTTTGAAATAAATAATTAAAAAGTCACTTTTACAAAAATGTTCTAAAATCAGAAAGATTAAAGAGGAGTCAGAGAGAAATTCAGTTTTCATACGGATTAGCCCACATAAGCAGAGAGCAGTCTGTTTTCTTTCATTTTGAATGGTTGTGTTTAAAAGTAGACATTTCAATATATATGTCTGTGAGGATACCTTATACGCTGACTTTCGGTTCATGAGACAAGCTTCAGTTCACGTGCCGCGCGTCTCCGCGTCGTGATTAGGCCTAGCCTATTGTCTGCAATTTATTTCTTATTATTAAATCCTAGTAATTGGTTGATGAAACATTGATTTAAATTAAGATAATTATTTTAAAACGAAATTTACTTTAAAGAAAGGCTTTGTGCTTGCATGTTTAAGCTATGTGAAAGTTTTAGTGCTGCAGAACGGTCACGTTCGGATTGTTTTTCCTCATAAATGCGAACACGGAAAATAAAATAAAGATTTTATGTTCTGGAGAGAGTCAACCCTTCTTCATCGGGTGAGTATTACTTTTGGTTTGTGCAGTGTGGTTCACATAGGCCAATTTATTAAAATATTTAATTATCTGGGAATTGGATCTCCTCCATAATGCTGAAATTGCCCAATTTAAAAAAAAAATTAGTAATAATTTAAGTTTTGTGGTGTAAGTCTACGTATTTTATAATGTTAACTTCAAATAATACTAATAGCCTAGTAATTTAAAGATGTTGTAGCTAGCATTGGGTCTGCACGTGAAGGATAACTTCGGGAGTTGAAGGGACGTGTCGGTGTCGTGATTCTGTCTTCTCACACCGCGACACAGGTCCGTGGATCTGAGTGTCGCGATCGTTACAGCCTTACATAGGCTATATTCTTCTTGCAGATAAATATACTCACGCAGTTTAGGTTAGAAGCCTCCAGTGAGTTCAACGTTTCAGGGGATACCAGGGAAATGCTCAGAGGTGACGAGGGGAGTTGAGAAGAGCAATGTTTATTTCAGCGAATTTAAAGCTTTGACAACTTTAATCGTTATTCAAATACCTTTACTCAATTATCTCGACTACGAAACCCTGTGAGATTATTTTTGAATGTCTGTTCTTTGAAATTAGCAAAAAAAAATTATTTTTTTCTTTTTTTTTTTTTTGTAATTTCATGGTTTTTCCACATAATCGGCCCATATCTTAAAATGGAAGGTTGAAACTTCCGACTCATTTCGCCAGAGCGGGTCACATTTGATTTTTATTTTTTAAACAATGTAATGTGTAACCTAAAAATAAACAGATTATTTGATAAATGGTATATTTAAATCTGCATATTGTAGCCTAATATCTGCAGGGCAGCCTAGTCTTAATAAATGTATGCTTCATTTTTCATTAGTAAATTTGATCAATAAATTCAATAATTTAGAATAATAAGACACTATAGGGCTGTTACCCTAGGTAAGGCTGATCAAATTAAATCGGTTACACAATAATGTTACGAGATTGGTTTAACAGGAGTCAATTAAAAATCGCTGTAAAGAACGATACTTTTAAACATAACCCTAAATCACCATAAGGTGTCGCCAGATGACCGTCTTAATGAACGAGTCATGGATTCAAAATGCTGAACCATTCAGTAATGAGAAAACACATTGCTTTGAGATGCGCGATGGGTCGCTGTGATCTTTGTTTAACTATTTTCTCTGCTGAAACAGAAAAAAGTCAATATTGCATCTAAAAAGTCAATATTGCATATAAAATGTAAGTGACTTGACTTGTGTGTGTGTGACTATGTTTGTTGTAGTGATAAGAGTTGCACCCTTGTTAAAGGCCTTGTGTTTTTGGATATATATCTTTCTTTCTTTTTTTTTTCTTTTTTTACAAAATATGCATATAACCCATATATTTTAGATTTATTATTTGCTTTAAATTAAATTAAGATTGTATTTTTGGTAATTGAACCTGAATGAATTTAAAAATGAATGTGCTATATTTCAGATCATATATTTGTTTTTCTTAAAATTTGAACTAACTTTATTCTCAGCTGAATTATAAATATTTTATTTCTGTATGAATTAAAAACACATTTGATTTTTCTTTTTTAATCAATGTAGAATGTCTAACTGAAATATAAACAGATTAGGGCTCTGTTCGAGGACAAGTAACTAAAACCAATGCGACATGATGAATGTTTGTTTCCCAAACCATCTCAGAGTAACAGCTTACTTTTCTTTCTTACTATATTCTTTCTTACTATAAACTGTGCTGTAGAGCTTGCATCAGTCAAAGCAGGGTTACATTTTGCATGTCGTGCACAATAAACCTAAAGGCACCAGGGTGGCGGTGCCACCGGCTTCATATATATATGTATATATACAGTATATATATATATATATATATATATATATATATATATATATATATATAGCTGTGATCCGCGATGAAGGGCCAAAGCCAGTGGCATGGCCACCCTGGTGCTTTTAGGTAACTAAGGAACCGGGGTTGCGGTGCCACCGGCTTGGGCCCGCCATCGCTGCTCGCAGCTATATTTAGGGCCCAAGCCCTGAAAGGGCGAAGGCCCTATTGTTTTCCTTCCGATTATTAGGGCCCAAGCCCTGAAAGGGCGAAGGCCCTATTGTTTTCCTAACGATTATTATTATTATTATTATTATTATTATTATTTATACGACTATTTGGGCACTTTTGGGGCCCTTAACATGCTCAAAAACTCTTGAAACTTTGCACACGGGTCAGAATCCGCGGCCATCAGGGCCGGGCTGAAGATGGTACCCGGGCGTGGCAGGGGGGCTAGACAGCGCCCCCTGGAACGGGGTCCGAAAACTTGGTCCATAAATCAAACACGCTTGCATGTAATAATATGAAACTCGGTGCACATATAGATCTCATCGTTCATATATACCTCAAACTATTACTTTTTACCCCAGCCCAACAGGAAGTCGGTTATTTAGGGTTGTTCATAAAACACTCGCAATGGAATTTGAAGTACTCCTCCTAGAGAATTCAAACACATGGCACGAAACTCGGTCAGCATGAAGTCAAGGCATTGAGGATGAAAGTTTGCGAGGGGATTTTTGATATCTCGAACGGTTTGGCCGTGGCGAGGAAACGAAATTATGGCGAGAATCGTGAAACAGGAAGTGTGTCAGAAATTCAGCATACATTAACTGATCTTGATGAAACTTCAGCAGTTTGTTTGCTGTAAGAGGACGATCACATGGATGTGAATATTGTGAGTCAAAGTTATAGCGCCACCAACTGGCAGCAGGAAGTGTGTCACTTTCAAAATGCTTTGAAATCACCCTCTTATTTTTACCCGATTTGCTTCAAACTTAATCTGTATAATGTAAATACATAGCAGATGAAGACCTGTGAATGGATTCTTGATATCTTTGATACTGTTGCCGTGGCAACGCATCAAACTTTAAAATTCTTTTTTTTGATGATTTTGAGACTCTTAGCGGCTTTTGGGGCCCTTGACGGGTTTGAAAACTCTTGAAACTTTGCACACAGGTCAGATCCCACAGCCATCAGAGCCGGGCTGAAGATGGTACCTGGGTGTGGCAGGGGGGCTAGACAGCGCCCCCTGGAACGGGGTCCGAACACTTGGTCCATAAATCAAACACGCTTGAATGTAATAATATGAAACTCGGTACACATGTTGATCTCATCGTTTCATCTATACCTCACACTCTTACTTTTTACCCCAGCCCAACAGGAAGTCGGCTATTGAGGTTTGTTTGTAAAACGCTCGCAATGGAATGTGCAATACTCCTCCTAGAGAATTCAAACACACGGCACGAAACTCGGTCAGCATGAAGTCAAGGCATTGAGGATGAAAGTTTGCGAGGGGATTTTTGATGTCTCGAACGGTTTGGCTGTGGCGAGGAAACGAAATTATGGCGAGAAACGTGAAACAGGAAGTGTGTTATAACTTCAGCATACATTAACTGATCTTGATGAAACTTCAGCAGTGTGTTCGCTGTAAGAGGATGATCACATGGATGTGACTATTGTGAGTCAAAGTTATAGCGCCACCAACTGGCAGCAGGAAGTGTGTCACTTTCAAAATGCTTTGAAATCAACCTCTTATTTTTACCCGATTTGCTTCAAACTTAATCTGTATAATGTAAATATACGGCAGATATAGACCTGTGAATGGATTCTTGATATCTTTGAAACTGTTGCCGTGGCAACGCATCAAACTTTACCATTCTTTTAGGATGCTTTTGAGACCCTTAGCATGCTTCAAATCGCATGAAACTCGACAGACACATCACATTTATTAGCCAGTAGACATGTGCAAAGTTTCAGAAACGGGCGTGGTGAGGGCTCAGTAGCACCACCTTTTGACAAAAGTGGGGTTGTTAGTTTTAACTAGAGTTACAAAAATTGGTATGTATATTGTACTCCTCGAGCCGGACAACTTTCTAATTGACACTCATTAGCTAGGACCCACAGAAAGTCAGATATCTTTGTTTGAATGTAGAGAAAATCTTAGAATTTTGCCAGTCTCTCAGTGTCTCTCTGTGTGAGTGAGAGGAGGGGCGCCTGTCAGGTTAATTTTAACCCTTTATTTGCTGTGTGCGACTTCTCTGGCATTTTCGGGGGCCTTAACATCCTCTAAAACTTTTGAAACTTTGCACACGGGTCAGAACCCATGGCCATCAGGGCCGGGCTGAAGCTGGTCATCGGGCGTGGCAGGGCGGCTCGACAGCGCCCCCTGGACTGGGATTCGAACATTTGTCCATAAATCAAACATACTTGCGTGAATTAATATGAAACTCGGTACAATTATAGATCACATCAGGCCAAACAACTTTCGTGCTCTAAGTTTTACGACAATTAAAATGGAAGTTGAGAATTATGGGTTGTTTGAATAGTTGTCCTAGGAGAAATACATCAAATTACAACGCATGTGTTTACCAATCACAACCAAACTCGGTGTGCAAGAAGTCAAGACATTGAGGATGAAAGTTTGTGAGGGGATTTTTGATATCTCAAACGGTTTGGCCGTGGCGAGGAAACGAAATTATGGCGAGAAACGTGAAACAGGAAGTGTGTTATAACTTCAGCATACATTAACATATCTTGATGAAACTTCATCAGTGTGTTCGCTGTAAGAGGACGATCACATGGATGTGACTATTTCGAGTCAAAGTTATAGCGCCACCAACTGGCAGCAGGAAGTGTGTCACTTTCAAAATGCTTTGAAATCAACCTCTTATTTTTACCCGATTTGCTTCAAACTTCATCTGTATAATGTAAATACATGGCAGATGAAGACCTGTGAATGGATTCTTGATATCTTTGATACTGTTGCCGTGGCAACGCATCAAACTTTAAAATTCTTTTTTTTGATGATTTTGAGACTCTTAATGGCTTTTGAGGCCCTTAACGGGTTTGAAAACTCTTGAAACTTTGCACACAGGTCATATCCCACAGCCATCAGGCCCGGGCTGAAGATGGTACCTAGGTGTGGCAGGGGGGCTAGACAGCGCCCCCTGGAACGGGGTCCGAAAACTTGGTCCATAAATCAAACACGCTTGCATGTAATAATATGAATGAAAAACTTCATCTGTATAATGTAAACAGATGAAAAACTTCATCTGTATAATGATGAAAAACAGATGAAAAACTTCATCTGTATAATGTAAACATACGGTAGATGTAGACCTGTGAATGGATTCTTGATATCTTTTAAACTGTTGCCGTGGCAAAGCTTCAAACTTTGAAATTATTTTAGGATGCTTTTGAGACTCTTAGCATGCTTGAAATTGCATGAAACTCAACAGACACATCACATTTATTAGCCAGTAGACATGTGCAAAGTTTCAGAAACGGGCATGGTGCAGGGACTAAATAGCGCCACCTTTTGACAAAAGTGGGGTTGTTATTTTTATCTACAGTTACAAAAATCGTTATATACATTGTACTCCTCAAGCCAGACAACTTTCTAATTCATAGTCATTAGCTCAGACCAAGAGGAAGTCAGATATTTTGGTTTGAATATGGTGAGACTCTCTCTGAGCCTACGACCGTGTATGGCAGGCCCTTTTAACATTTAAAAGCTAAGTTTGCCTATCCGGAAATTAACATTGTAGATATCAACAATGTCTTTCTGTCTAGTCGTAATTACATTTTGGATAGTTTGTATTATCATTTAAGATATCTGTAACATAATTGTGACTAGTCAAAATGACAGACAATGGCAAGCCGTTTTAATATTTAATCATGAAAGGGCCAAAGCCTTCGGCACCGCCACCCCGGTGCCTTTAGGTAACTAAAGGAGCCGGGGTTGCGGTGCCACCGGCTTGGGCCCGCCATCGCTGCTCGCAGCTATATTTTTTTTTTTTTCTTTTATTTTTCTAACGACTATTCGGGCACTTTTGGGGCCCTTAACATGCTCGAAAACTCTTGAAACATTGCACACGGGTCAGAACCCGCGGCCATCAGGGCCGGGCTGAAGATGGTACCCGGGCGTGGCAGGGCGGCTCGTCAGCGCCCCCTGGAACGGGGTCCGAACACTTGGTCCATAACTCAAACACGCTTGTATGTAATAATATGAAACTCGGTACACATGTTGCTCTCATCGTTTCATCTATACCTCACACTCTTACTTTTTACCCCAGCCCAACAGGAAGTCGGCTATTGAGGTTTGTTTGTAAAACGCTCGCAATGGAATGTTAAATACTCCTCCTAGAGCTTTGATCCAAGTTCGACGAAACTCAGTCAGCGTGAAGTCAAGACATTGAGGATGAAAGTTTGCGAGGGGATTTTTGATATCTCGAACGGTTTGTCCGTGGCGAGGAAACGAAACTATGGCGAGAAACGTGAAACAGGAAGTGTGTTATAACTTCAGCATACATTAACTGATCTTGATGAAACTTCAGCAGTGTGTTCGCTGTAAGAGGACGATCACATGGATGTGACTATTGTGAGTCAAAGTTATAGCGCCACCAACTGGCAGCAGGAAGTGTGTCACTTTCAAAATGCTTTGAAATCACCCTTTTATTTTTACCCGATTTGCTTCAAACTTCATCTGAATAATGTAAACATACGATAGATGTAAACCTGTGAATGGATTCTTAATATCTTTTAAACTGTTGCCGTGGCAACGCATCAAACTTTACCATTCTTATAGGATGCTTTTGAGACCCTTAGCATGCTTGAAATTGCATGAAACTCGACAGACACATCACATTTATTAGCCAGTAGACACGTGCAAAGTTTCAGAAACGGGCGTGGTGAGGGCTCAGTAGCGCCACCTTTTGACAAAAGTGGGGTTGTTAGTTTTATCTACAGTTACAAAAATCGGTATGTATATTGTACTCCTTGAGCCGGACAACTTTCTAATTGACACTCATTAGCTAGGACCCACAGAAAGTCAGATATGTTTGTTTGAATGTAGAGAAAATCTCAGAATTTTGCCAGTCTCTCAGTGTCCCTCTGTGTGAGTGAGAGGAGGGGCGCCTGTCAGGTTAATTTTAACCCTTTATTTGCTGTGTGCGACTTCTCTGGCATTTTCGGGGGCCTTAACATCCTCTAAAACTCTTGAAACTTTGCACACGGGTCAGAACCCATGGCCATCAGGGCCGGGCAGAAGCTGGTAACCGGGCGTGGCAGGGCGGCTCGACAGCGCCCCCTGGACTGGGATTCGAAAATGTGTCCATAAATCAAACACACTTGCATGAATTAATATGAAACTCGGTACAATTAAAGATCACATCAGGCCAAACAACTTTCGTGCTCTAAGTTTTATGACAGTTCAAATGGAAGTTATTTATGAATTATGAATTATGGGTTGTTTGAATAATTGTCCTAGGAGAAATACATCAAATCACAACGCATGTGTTTACCAATCACAACCAAACTCGGTGTGCATGAAGTCAAGACATTGAGGATGCTCAATTCCGGACGGATTTTTGATATCTCGAACGGTCTGGCCGTGGCGAGGAAATGAATTTTATGACTAAAAAAGGACACATAAAGTGTGTTATAACTTTGCTCAATTTACCTACAGTTACAAAACTTACCACGTATATTGTTCTCGTCAAGCCGATCAACTTTCCAATTTAAAGTCATTCGCTCTGAGCAACAGAAAGTCAGATATTGTAGTTTGAATGGATTTATTTCCCCTGCGATTTTCTCTCTCTCTCTCTCTCTCTCTCTCTCTGTGTGTGTGTGGGTGTGTGTGTGTGTGTGGGGAGGGGAGGGGAGGGCTGTTGTCTGTGTTTATGTGTGTGTGTGTGGCTGGCTGTGATTTTTCCTACAAGTCCTTGTGTCTAAGTCCTTGTCTTTTTGCATAACAATTTTGCATAACAATATTTTTAAATGACAAAATAGGCATATAACCCCCATCTTTTAAATGTATAGATTGCTTTAAATAAAAGTAAGATTGTATTTGTAATTGAAGTTGAATGAATTTAAAATTCATGTGCTATATTTCAATATATTTGTTTTCCTTAAGATTTTAAAACACTAACTTCATTCTTATCTGAATTACAAATATTTGTTTCTGTATAAAATAATACTCTGACTAAAAACACATTTGATGTTTTTTTTTTGTATTTTTATTTACATGTATTTGTGTGTGTGTGTGTGTGTGTGTGTGTGTGTGTGTATAAAGTGAAGGTTTTTTTTTAGATAAAGTAGAATTTCTATAACTATGCGTTGAACTAATAAATCACAATCTTGTGTGTGTTAAACACAATCTACTTAATACAGACAACTTCATTATAAAGATAAATAACAAATCCAAAAAATATATGATTATAATCTATGACAAAAAAAGCCATTACAAACTATGTTAATGGAAAATACACATTGCTCTTTGTATTGTTGTAAAATATTCATGAAAAACAAGATAACAAAAATCAAAAAGATAAATTATTTTAGATATAGCCATGTTTTAAATGTATAGCAGAGATGTTAATTGAGGCAGCAACATACAAACTTTCTAGAACAACATGGACCTGGATAGCTGGTTTTTATGGAGGACAGTGAAGAGGAAGAGGGTGCAAATCAAACAGCTCATTCTCAGACTACACAGCAAACAGCTTAAGTTTTTAGTGCTTTGTTTGAGGTTTTTAGTTCTCTGTCCTATCTATTATCAACATATAATAGATGGAACAGAACAAGAAAGGCAATTAATAATCTGTCATTGCGTCACTGCATTTTGATATGAAAGGCTCAGTACAGTGTGGCACAAAACGCTTATGCGCATCCCGAGTGGAGAATGATGCGCTTAGAGCCACATGGAGTTACAGCGCACAGCGCATCGAGTCCGCATTGATGCAAGCTCTACAATACACTTCTTTTTGATAGTCAAAGCGGGGGTTACGTTTTTACACGTCGTACAGAATAACCCTAAAGGCACCAAGGTGGCGGTGCCACCGGCTTTATATTAAATATAAATATAGCTGTGAGCAGCGATAAAGGGCCAAAGCCGGCGGTACCACCATCCCGGTGCCTTTGAGTAACTAAAGGCATCGGGGTTGCGGTGCCACCGGCTTGGGCCCGCAATCGCTGCTCGCAGCTATATTTATTATTATTATTATTATTTATACGACTATTTGGGCACTTTTGGGGCCCTTAACATGCTCAAAAACTCTTGAAACTTTGCACACGGGTCAGAATCCGCGGCCATCAGGGCCGGGCTGAAGATGGTACCCGGGCGTGGCAGGGGGGCTAGACAGCGCCCCCTGGAACGGGGTCCGAAAACTTGGTCCATAACTCAAACACGCTTGCATGTAATAATATGAAACTCGGTACACATGTTGATCTCATCGTTCATATATACCTCAAACTATTACTTTTTACCCCAGCCCAACAGGAAGTCGGTTATTTAGGGTTGTTCATAAAACACTCGCAATGGAATTTGAAGTACTCCTCCTAGAGAATTCAAACACACAGCACGAAACTCGGTCAGCATGAAGTCAAGGCATTGAGGATGAAAGTTTGCGAGGGGATTTTTGATATCTCGAACGGTTTGGCCGTGGCGAGGAAACGAACTTATGGCGATAATCGTGAAACAGGAAGTGTGTCAGAACTTCAGCATACATTAACTGATCTTGATGAAACTTCAGCAGTTTGTTTGCTGTAAGAGGACGATCACATGGATGTGAATATTGTGAGTCAAAGTTATAGCGCCACCAACTGGCAGCAGGAAGTGTGTCACTTTCAAAATGCTTTGAAATCACCCTCTTATTTTTACCCGATTTGCTTCAAACTTAATCTGTATAATGTAAATACATAGCAGATGAAGACCTGTGAATGGATTCTTGATATCTTTGATACTGTTGCCGTGGCAACGCATCAAACTTTAAAATTCTTTTTTTTTGATGATTTTGAGACTCTTAGCGGCTTTTGGGGCCCTTAACGGGTTTGAAAATTCTTGAAACTTTGCACACAGGTCAGATCCCACAGCCATCAGAGCCGGGCTGAAGATGGTACCTGGGTGTGGCAGGGGGGCTAGACAGCGCCCCCTGGAACGGGGTCCGAACACTTGGTCCATAACTCAAACACGCTTGCATGTAATAATATGAAACTCGGTACACATGTTGATCTCATCGTTCATATATACCTCAAACTATTACTTTTTACCCCAGCCCAACAGGAAGTCGGCTATTGAGGTTTGTTTGTAAAACGCTCGCAATGGAATGTGCAATACTCCTCCTAGAGAATTCAAACACACGGCACGAAACTCGGTCAGCATGAAGTCAAGGCATTGAGGATGAAAGTTTGCGAGGGGATTTTTGATATCTCGAACGGTTTGGCCGTGGCGAGGAAACGAAATGATGGCGAGAAACGTGAAACAGGAAGTGTGTTATAACTTCAGCATACATTAACTGATCTTGATGAAACTTCAGCAGTGTGTTCGCTGTAAGAGGACGATCACATGGATTTGACTATTGTGAGTCAAAGTTATAGCGCCACCAACTGGCAGCAGGAAGTGTGTCACTTTCAAAATGCTTTGAAATCACCCTTTTATTTTTACCCGATTTGCTTCAAACTTAATCTGTATAATGTAAATATACGGCAGATGTAGACCTGTGAATGGATTCTTGATATCTTTTAAACTGTTGCCGTGGCAACGCATCAAACTTTACCATTCTTTTAGGATGCTTTTGAGACCCTTAGCATGCTTCAAATCGCATGAAACTCGACAGACACATCACATTTATTAGCCAGTAGACATGTGCAAAGTTTCAGAAACGGGCGTGGTGAGGGCTCAGTAGCACCACCTTTTGACAAAAGTGGGGTTGTTAGTTTTAACTAGAGTTACAAAAATCGGTATGTATATTGTACTCCTCGAGCCGGACAACTTTCTAATTGACACTCATTAGCTAGGACCCACAGAAAGTCAGATATCTTTGTTTGAATGTAGAGAAAATCTTAGAATTTTGCCAGTCTCTCAGTGTCCCTCTGTGTGAGTGAGAGGAGGGGCGCCTGTCAGGTTAATTTTAACCCTTTATTTGCTGTGTGCGACTTCTCTGGCATTTTCGGGGGCCTTAACATCCTCTAAAACTCTTGAAACTTTGCACACGGGTCAGAACCCATGGCCATCAGGGCCGGGCTGAAGCTGGTCATCGGGCGTGGCAGGGCGGCTCGACAGCGCCCCCTGGACTGGGATTCGAACATTTGTCCATAAATCAAACACACTTGCGTGAATTAATATGAAACTCGGTACAATTATAGATCACATCAGGCCAAACAACTTTCGTGCTCTAAGTTTTACGACAATTAAAATGGAAGTTGAGAATTATGGGTTGTTTGAATAGTTGTCCTAGGAGAAATACATCAAATTACAACGCATGTGTTTACCAATCACAACCAAACTCGGTGTGCAAGAAGTCAAGACATTAAGGATGAAAGTTTGTGAGGGGATTTTTGATATCTCAAACGGTTTGGCCGTGGCGAGGAAACAAAATTATGGCGAGAAACGTGAAACAGGAAGTGTGTTATAACTTCAGCATACATTAACATATCTTGATGAAACTTCATCAGTGTGTTCGCTGTAAGAGGACGATCACATGGATGTGACTATTTCGAGTCAAAGTTATAGCGCCACCAACTGGCAGCAGGAAGTGTGTCACTTTCAAAATGCTTTGAAATCAACCTCTTATTTTTACCCGATTTGCTTCAAACTTCATCTGTATAATGTAAATACATGGCAGATGAAGACCTGTGAATGGATTCTTGATATCTTTGATACTGTTGCCGTGGCAACGCATCAAACTTTAAAATTCTTTTTTTTTTGATGATTTTGAGACTCTTAATGGCTTTTGAGGCCCTTAACGGGTTTGAAAACTCTTGAAACTTTGCACACAGGTCATATCCCACAGCCATCAGGCCCGGGCTGAAGATGGTACCTAGGCGTGGCAGGGGGGCTAGACAGCGCCCCCTGGAACGGGGTCCGAAAACTTGGTCCATAAATCAAACACGCTTGCATGTAATAATATGAATGAAAAACTTCATCTGTATAATGTAAACAGATGAAAAACTTCATCTGTATAATGATGAAAAACAGATGAAAAACTTCATCTGTATAATGTAAACATACGGTAGATGTAGACCTGTGAATGGATTCTTGATATCTTTTAAACTGTTGCCGTGGCAAAGCTTCAAACTTTGAAATTATTTTAGGATGCTTTTGAGACTCTTAGCATGCTTGAAATTGCATGAAACTCAACAGACACATCACATTTATTAGCCAGTAGACATGTGCAAAGTTTCAGAAACGGGCATGGTGCAGGGACTAAATAGCGCCACCTTTTGACAAAAGTGGGGTTGTTATTTTTATCTACAGTTACAAAAATCGTTATATACATTGTACTCCTCAAGCCAGACAACTTTCTAATTCATAGTCATTAGCTCAGACCAAGAGGAAGTCAGATATTTTGGTTTGAATATGGTGAGACTCTCTCTGAGCCTACGTCCGTGTATGGCAAGCCCTTTTAACATTTAAAAGCTAAGTTTGCCTATCCGTAAATTAACATTGTAGATATCAACAATGTCTTTCTGTCTAGTCGTAATTACATTTTGGATAGTTTGTATTATCATTTAAGATATCTGTAACATAATTGTGACTAGTCAAAATGACAGACTATGGCAAGCCGTTTTAACATTTAATCATGAAAGGGCCAAAGCCTTCGGCACCGCCACCCCGGTGCCTTTAGGTAACTAAAGGAGCCAGGGGTTGCGGTGCCACCGGCTTGGGCCCGCCATCGCTGCTCGCAGCTATATATTTTTTTTTTTCTTTTATTTTTCTAACGACTATTCGGGCACTTTTGGGGCCCTTAACATGCTCGAAAACTCTTGAAACTTTGCACACGGGTCAGAACCCGCGGCCATCAGAGCCGGGCTGAGGCTGGTACCCGGGCGTGGCAGGGCGGCTCGTCAGCGCCCCCTGGAACGGGGTCCGAACACTTGGTCCATGACTCAAACACGCTTGTATGTTATAATATGAAACTCGGTACACATGTTGATCTCATCGTTTCATCTATACCTCGCGCTCTTACTTTTTACCCCAGCCCAACAGGAAGTCGGCTATTGAGGTTTGTTTGTAAAACGCTCGCAATGGAATGTCAAATACTCCTCCTAGAGCTTTGATCCAAGTTCGACGAAACTCAGTCAGCGTGAAGGCAAGACATTGAGGATGAAAGTTTGCGAGGGGATTTTTGATATCTCGAACGGTTTGTCCGTGGCGAGGAAACGAAATCATGGCGAGAAACGTGAAATAGGAAGTGTGTTATAACTTCAGCATACATTAACTGATCTTGATGAAACTTCAGCAGTGTGTTCGCTGTAAGAGGACGATCACATGGATGTGACTATTGTGAGTCAAAGTTATAGCGCCACCAACTGGCAGCAGGAAGTGTGTCACTTTCAAAATGCTTTGAAATCACCCTTTTATTTTTACCCGATTTGCTTCAAACTTCATCTGTATAATGTAAACATACGATAGATGTAGACCTGTGAATGGATTCTTGATATCTTTGAAACTGTTGCCGTGGCAACGCATCAAACTTTACCATTCTTATAGGATGCTTTTGAGACCCTTAGCATGCTTGAAATTGCATGAAACTCGACAGACACATCACATTTATTAGCCAGTAGACATGTGCAAAGTTTCAGAAACGGGCGTGGTGAGGGCTCAGTAGCGCCACCTTTTGACAAAAGTGGGGTTGTTAGTTTTAACTAGAGTTACAAAAATTGGTATGTATATTGTACTCCTCGAGCCGGACAACTTTCTAATTGACACTTATTAGCTAGGACCCACAGAAAGTCAGATATTTTTGTTTGAATATGGTCATTCTGAGCCTACATGTCTCTGTGTCTGTGTCTTTGGCTGTCTGTGTGTGTGTGTGGCTGTCTGTGTGTGTGTGTGCAGGGGGAGGGGGCTTAACCATTTCACTGCTGTGTGTATGACCTGCATAAAGAAAATACATTTCTTAAGCCTGGTATTTTTTAAATAAGTTTTTATTTTTATTTTTTATAAGTAAAGGCATATAACTAGTTTAATTGTAGTGCATTGACAATAGTTTTATATAATTAGTTTATTAATCAGATTAACTTGATCAATAAACTTGGTCTGAAAATTTGGTCCATAAATCAAACACACTTGCATGTAATAATATGAAACTCGGTAAACATATGGATCTCATCGGTTCATGTATACTTCACACTCTTCCTTTTTACCCCAGCCCAACAGGAAGTCAGCTATTTAGGGTTGTGTTTAAAACACATGCAATGGAATTTAAACTATTGCTCCTAGAGCACTGAACCAAATTCGACGAAACTCGATCAGCGTGAAGTCAAGACATTAAGGATGAAAAAGTGCCAAGGGATTTTTGATATCTCGAACGGTTTGGCCGTGGCGAGGAAACGAAATTATGGCGAGAAACATGAAACAGGATGTGTGTTATAACTTCAGCATACATTAACTGATCTTGATGAAACTTCAGCAGTGTTTTCGCTGTAAGAGACCGATCACATGGATGTGACTATTGTGAGTCAAAGTTATAGCGCCACCAACTGGCAGCAGGAAGTGTGTCACTTTCAAAATGCTTTGAAATCACTCTCTTATTTTTAACCGATTTGCTTCAAACTTCATCTGTATAATGTAAATACACGGCAGATGTAGACCTGTGAATGAATTTTTGATATCTTTGATACTGTTGCCGTGGCAACGAATCAAACTTTAACATTCTTTTTTGATGCTTTTGGGACTCTTAGCATGCTTGAAATTGCTTGAAACTCAACAGATACATCACATTTATTAGCCAGTAGACATGTGCAACTATGGCAAAAGATTAAAGTAATGTCAAAAAAGTAAACACTAAAAGCCTCATATCTTCTAAAAATGTAATTATACATCATTTGTTTTTAAATTAAATTATACAAATATTATAACTTCCCCAATTTTTCCTTTTTTTCATTTAAGAATTATGTTTACGTTCAAAAACAGCCAGAATTGTTGTAAAATTCATTAAAAAATAATAATCTGAGTCATACGTAGTGCTATACTGCCCTCTTGTGTTCAATATCAGGTAGGCCTATTGTGTATATTCCCACCGGTTAATCAACGTGTGACTCCGCTGGGACTTGGGAGCTTTTAAATCGCTTACTTAAAACCGAAAGTCAAAATACGGATGTCCGCACAAGACATTAATGGTGTGGAGTAGAGCGAGCATTTTAAATAAATTCCTATTAAGTAGGATTGAACTAAACAGAAAGAATGTTCACTCTGTTCTGCTGGTTCCTCGCTGGTGGATCATATGATTACTTTGTCATAATCTATGACAAAAATGCTATTATAAACCATATTAATAATAGATAATACACATTGCTCTTATTTTTGAAAAATACATTCATGAAAAACAAGATAACAAAAATCATAAAAAAATATAGCCATGGCTGCTATAAATGTTTGAAATGCATAGGACAGATGTTTAATGACGCAGCAACATATAATTGAAAGGCAATTAATAATCTGTCATTACGTCACTGCATTATGATAGTACGGCTCCAATACGGTGCAGCACAAAGCACTTATGTGGATCCCGAGCGGAGAATGATGTGCTTGAAGCCACATGAAGTTACATCGCATTGAGTCCGTATTGAAAAGTTCAAAGCACAAAGGAAATACATATCTATGAACAGTGTATTATACATCATCTATCTATGCAATAGTTTATTGAGCCTTTTCTTTTAAAGTTTTTAAATTTCAGTGTGCATGAAGAACAATTATAGTGCTCTGACTCTAGTGTTGTGATCTAACCGACAGCGTCCGACACCCACTAGAAAGTAACACGATTGAGTTACAGCAATAAAGTCCAGCAAGAAAAAGTTTCTTCATTCGAAAATATAGACCTTTAGACCTTTATCTTAAAGATCCAGTATAATAGGATTAACATTCAATCATCTTGAAGATCGTTTCATCATTGACTGTAACCGAATGTGACGTGCTGTTTGAATGCTGAATGGAGAATGACTGACAGGCGCAGAGAGGGAAAAGTTTACGTGTTCTTGAATTTAATGACTTAAATATTAATTTCTATATCACATAATAGCTTCAGAACACTAATAATACAGTACACAAAAACCTTTATGGTACTTTAGAAAGTTTTTGTGCCTTTGTGCCTAACATAGAATAGTATATATGCACAATATAGAATTTGAATCAGCCTCGTCAAAGATGGCAGTGTCAGAGCCGATACCGATCCTGAGTATCTAATCGGCGCACTTCTTTTCAACAGTCAAATTGAAATTGAAATTGAAATTGCTTGAAACTCAACAGATACATCACATTTATTAGCCAGTAGACATGTGCAAAGTTTCAGAAACGGGCATAGTGCAAGGACTAAATAGCGCCACCTTTTGACAAAAGTGGGGTTGTTAGTTTTATCTACAGTTACAAAAATCGCTATATACATTTTACTCCTCAAGCCGGACAACTTTCTAATACATAGTCATTAGCTCGGACCAAGAGGAAGTCAGATATTTTGGTTTGAATATGGTGAGCCTCTCTCTGAGCCTATACGTCCCTGTATGGCAAGCCCTTTTAACATTTAAAAGCTAAGTTTGCCTGTCCGGAATTAACATTGTAGATATCAACAACGTCTTTCTGTCTATTCGTAATTACATTTTGGATAGTTTGTATTATCATTTAAGATATCTGTAACATAATTGTGACTAGTCGAAATGACAGAGTATGGCAAGCCGTTTTAACATTTAATCATAAAAGGGCCAAAGCCTTCGGCACCGCCACCCGGGTGCATTTAGGTAACTAAAGGAACCGGGGTTGCGGTGCCACCGGCTTGGGCCCGCCATCGCTGCTCGCAGCTATATTTATTATTATTATTATTATTTATACGACTATTCGGGCACTTTTGGGGCCCTTAACATGCTCAAAAACTCTTGAAACTTAGCACACGGGTCAGAATCCGCGGCCATCAGGGCCGGGCTGAAGATGGTACCCGGGCGTGGCAGGGGGGCTAGACAGCGCCCCCTGGAACGGGGTCCGAAAACTTGGTCCATAAATCAAACACGCTTGCATGTAATAATATGAAACTCGGTGCACATATAGATCTCATCGTTCATATATACCTCAAACTATTACTTTTTACCCCAGCCCAACAGGAAGTCGGTTATTTAGGGTTGTTCATAAAACACTCGCAATGGAATTTGAAGTACTACTCCTAGAGAATTCAAACTCACGGCACGAAACTCGGTCAGCATGAAGTCAAGGCATTGACGATGAAAGTTTGCGAGGGGATTTTTGATATCTCGAACGGTTTGGCCATGGCGAGGAAACGAAATTATGGCGAGAAACGTGAAACAGGAAGTGTGTTATAACTTCAGCATACATTAACTGATCTTGATGAAACTTCAGCAGTATGTTCGCTGTAAGAGGACGATCACATGGATGTGACTATTGTGAGTCAGAGTTATAGCGCCACCAACTGGCAGCAGGAAGTGTGTCACTTTCAAAATGCTTTGAACTCACCCTTTTATTTTTACCCGATGTGCTTCAAACTTAATCTGTATAATGTAAATACATAGCAGATGAAGACCTGTGAATGGATTCTTGATATCTTTGATACTGTTGCCGTGGCAACGCATCAAACTTTAAAATTCTTTTTTTTTATGATTTTGAGACTCTTAGCGGCTTTTGGGGCCCTTAACGGGTTTGAAAACTCTTGAAACTTTGCACACAGGTCAGATCCCACAGCCATCAGAGCCGGGCTGAAGATGGTACCTGGGTGTGGCAGGGGGGCTAGACAGCGCCCCCTGGAACGGGGTCCGAACACTTGGTCCATAAATCAAACACGCTTGCATGTAATAATATGAAACTCGGTACACATGTTGATCTCATCGTTTCATCTATACCTCACGCTCTTACTTTTTACCCCAGCCAAACAGGAAGTCGGCTATTGAGGTTTGTTTGTAAAACGCTCGCAATGGAATTTGCAATACTCCTCCTAGAGAATTCAAACACACGGCACGAAACTCGGTCAGCATGAAGTCAAGGCATTGAGGATGAAAGTTTGCGAGGGGATTTTTGATATCTCGAACGGTTTGGCCGTGGCGAGGAAACAAAATTATGGCGAGAAACGTGAAACAGGAAGTGTGTTATAACTTCAGCATACATTAACTGATCTTGATGAAACTTCAGCAGTGTGTTCACTGTAAGAGGCTGATTACATGGATGTGACTATTGTGAGTCAAAGTTATAGCGCCACCAACTGGCAGCAGGAAGTGTGTCACTTTCAAAATGCTTTGATATCACCCTCTTATTTTTAACCGATTTGCTTCAAACTTCATCTGTATAATGTAAAAATACAGCAGATGTAGACCTGTGAATGGATTCTTGATATCTTTGATACTGTTGCTGTGGCAACAAATCAAACTTTAACATTCTTTTTTGATACTTTTGGGACTCTTAGCATGCTTGAAATTGCTTGAAACAGATAGATACAGATAGCTCGACAGATACATCACATTTAATAGCCAGTGGGCATGTGCAACTTTGGCAAAAGATTAAAGTAATGTCAAAAAAGTAAACAGTAAACACTAAAAGCCTCATATCTTCTAAAAATGTAATTATACATCATTTGTTTCTAAATTAAATTATACAAATATTATAATTAAACCAGTTTTTCCCTTTTTTCATTTAAGAATTATGTTTACGTTCAAAAACAGCCAGAATGGTTTTAAAATTCAGAAGAAGAAAAAATAATCATACGTAGTGCTATACTGCCCTCTTGTGTTCAATATCAGGTAGGCCTATTGTGTATATTCCCACCGGTTAATCAACGTGTGACTCCGCTGGGACTCGGGAACTTTTAAATCGCTTACTTAAAACCGAAAGTCAAAATACAGATATCCGCACAAGACATTAATGTTGTGGAGTAGAGCAAGCATTTTAAATAAATTCCTATTAAGTAACTAAACAGAATGAACGTTCACTCTGTTCTGCTGGTTCCTCGCTGTTGGCGCGCACAGTTATGAATGCTTGTGCAGCCATGAGTTTTAGTTTAATTTTAAAATTAGCGCAATTTCGGGATTTGTATTATTTGAATTTATTTTTAAAAAACACAATGTTGAGTTTTATTGTAACACTGTTTAATCGCGCCCACGGTTATATTTTGTATATTATATATAATCATAATGTATTTCTGTATAAAATAATACTACAATAAAAAACACATTTGTGACCGACCTGATCCAGCAAAATTAGTCACAGTGACCCAAATTTAAAAATTGAGATTTTGATATTAATGGAAAGAGGACACTGTAAGCTTTCAAATGATACCTTGGTCATACCTTGAATGGTTGTAACGATATACAGATTTGAATTCTGGTCGTCTGCCCTTTTTTTTCCAATTGAAAACCTAAGAAAATCGCTTTTAAAGTTTTTTTGCCCGTTTTTTTTTTTTTTTTTTTTGATATCTTTCAAAATCCATAGCATTTTAAGGGATAAACTATTTATTTTATATAGCTTAATTTGACCAAATAGATTAACATATATAAATGCAATTTAACGAGGCTGAAACTCAACTTATTTTTAATTTTTTTGAAATAAATAATTAAAAAGTCACTTTTACAAAAATGTTCTAAAATCAGAAAGATTAAAGAGGAGTCAGAGAGAAATTCAGTTTTCATACGGATTAGCCCACATAAGCAGAGAGCAGTCTGTTTTCTTTCATTTTGAATGGTTGTGTTTAAAAGTAGACATTTCAATATATATATGTCTGTGAGGATACCTTATACGCTGACTTTCGGTTCATGAGACAAGCTTCAGTTCACGTGCCGCGCGTCTCCGCGTCGTGATTAGGCCTAGCCTATTGTCTGCAATTTATTTCTTATTATTAAATCCTAGTAACTGGTTGATGAAACATTGATTTAAATTAAGATAATTATTTTAAAACGAAATTTACTTTAAAGAAAGGCTTTGTGCTTGCATGTTTAAGCTATGTGAAAGTTTTAGTGCTGCTTCCAGAGAACGGTCACGTTCGGATTGTTTTTCCTCAATGCGAACACGGAAAATAAAATAAAGATTTTATGTTCTGGAGAGAGTCAACCCTTCTTCATCCGGTGAGTATTACTTTTGGTTTGTGCAGTGTGGTTCACACAGGCCAATTTATTAAAATATTTAATTATCTGGGAATTGGATCTCCTCCATAATGCTGAAATTGCCCAATTTAAAAAAAAAATAGTAATAATTTAAGTTTTGTGGTGTAAGTCTACGTATTTTATAATGTTAACTTCAAATAATACTAATAGTAATTTAAAGATGTTGTAGCTAGCATTGGGTCTGGACGTGAAGGATAACTTCGGGAGTTGAAGGGACGTGTCGGTGTTGTGATTCTGTCTTCTCACACCGCGACACAGGTTCGTGGATCTGAGTGTCGCGATCGTTACAGCCTTACATAGGCTATATTCTTCTTGCAGATAAATATACTCACGCAGTTTAGGTTAGAAGCCTCCAGTGAGTTCAACGTTTTTAGGGGATACCCGGGAAATGCTCAGAGGTGACGAGGGGAGTTGAGAAGAGCAATGTTTATTTCAGCGAATTTAAAGCTTTGACAACTTTAATCGTTATTTAAATACCTTTACTCAATTATCTCGACTACGAAACCCTGTGAGATTATTTTTGAATGTCTGTTCTTTGAAATTAGCAATATATATATATATATATATATATATTTTTTTTTTGTTATTTCATGGTTTTTCCACATAATCGGCCCATATCTTAAAATGGAAGGTTGCAACTTCCGACTCATTTCGCCAGAGCGGGTCACATTTGATTTTTATTTTTTAAACAATGTAATGTGTAACCTAAAAATAAACAGATTATTTGATAAATGGTATATTTAAATCTGCATATTGTAGCCTAATATCTGCAGGGCAGCCTAGTCTTAATAAATGTATGCTTCATTTTTCATTAGTAAATTTGATCAATAAATTCAATAATTTAGAATAATAAGACACTATAGGGCTTTTACCCTAGGTAAGGCTGATCAAATTAAATCGGTTACACAATAATGTTACGAGATTGGTTTAACAGGAGTCAATTAAAAATCGCTGTAAAGAACGATACTTTTAAACATAACCCTAAATCACCATAAGGTGTCGCCAGATGACCGTCTTAATGAACGAGTCATAGATTCAAAATGCTGAATCATTCAGTAATGAGAAAACACATTGCTTTGAGATGCGCGATGGGTCGCTGTGATCTTTGTTTAACTATTTTCTCTGCTGAAACAGAAAAAAGTCAATATTGCATCTAAAAAGTCAATATTGCATCTAAAATGTAAGTGACTTGACTTGTGTGTGTGACTATGTTTGTTGTAGTGATAAGAGTTGCACCCTTGTTAAAGTTTAAGGCCTTGTGTTTTTGGATATATATCTTTCTTTCTTTTTTTTTCTTTTTTTTTTTTTTACAAAATATGCATATAACCCATATATTTTAGATTTATTATTTGCTTTAAATTAAATTAAGATTGTATTTTTGGTAATTGAACCTGAATGAATTTAAAAATGAATGTGCTATATTTCAGATCATATATTTGTTTTTCTTAAAATTTGAACTAACTTTATTCTCAGCTGAATTATAAATATTTTATTTCTGTATGAATTAAAAACACATTTGATTTTTCTTTTTTAATCAATGTAGAATGTGTAACTGAAATATAAACAGATTAGGGCTCTGTTCGAGGACAAGTAACTAAAACCAATGCGACATGATGAATGTTTGTTTCCCAAACCATCTCAGAGTAACAGCTTACTTTTCTTTCTTACTATATTCTTTCTTACTATAAACTGTGCTGTAGAGCTTGCATCAGTCAAAGCAGGGTTACATTTTGCATGTCGTGCACAATAAACCTAAAGGCACCAGGGTGGCGGTGCCACCGGCTTCATATATATATGTATATATACAGTGTATATATATATATATATATATATATAGCTGTGATCCGCGATGAAGGGCCAAAGCCAGTGGCATGGCCACCCTGGTGATTTTAGGTAACTAAGGAACCGGGGTTGCGGTGCCACCGGCTTGGGCCCTTCATCGCTGCTCGCAGCTATATTTATGTTTTGAACTTTGCTTTATAGCTGTGTTTTGCAGTGTGTTTGTTGTCAAACTCAAAAATTACCATTATTTTACATGAAAAGTTAATAATTGTATTTCGTTTACTGAATATTTTAGTTTGTCTTGTATGTATATTTTGAACAGGTGTCTCCTACGGGGCATGTTGTCACATTTAACTTTTATTGTTTCAGGGTTAATCAGGAAGAATAAAACCCACTGTATTAATGAAACAAAATCATAGAATTGTAGACATGTGTAAACATTAATGTGTGGTATTACTCTGAACCCCAAGGTGAATTTACCCAAACTGAGAAAGTCAAAAAGTGTTAGTTTGTTCCTCGCTCTCCTCTACTTGAATGAAGCTTAAAACGAGAAGTCTCTGACGAAAGAACAACCTCAAAGCAATAACATTTTCGTGCGGGCAACCCTGAGGCTGCATTTTCCTCCTGCTCCATTTACACAGGCTGGTGTTTACCGAAGCAATTCAGGTTAAGTGCTTTTGTTGAAGGGCACAGCTGCCCCATTCCCACCTGGGAAAAGAGGTAATGCAATCATCATCTCCTTGCCAAGCTATAGATGCAAAGTGAGCGGTATGCTTCGTTCGCTGAAAGCCCGAGTTCTTCAGAAGACGGTGGTGACGTGGCTTTAGTTCCCCCCTCCTGCCCGTCTAGCGCTGAAGACAGTGGAGATAATTGCGTATTGATAGCCGAGCTGTAATTAATGGTGATGAGCTTAGAGGCGATGCTCTGCTCCGGGTCCCATCCAAACGCAGGCCGGGATCGAGCCAAAGGCCTCATGTTGTGTCGGGCTGCTCCTCTTGAATCTGTGGCACAGTTTGATTCGGTAACTGCACTGAATTAAATGGTCAATAGTTCAGGAGGTGCTTTGGAAAGATGAAGTCAGGCCTGTTATCGATTCCAGAAATCGATTTATTTGTCATTGACGAGATCTCGGAAAGGTACAGCTGGCCTGATCGACAAAGACATGTTGGTTTCTCTTTGATTTCTTTGTTTTGTTTGTTTTGTACTTTATTAAGCCTTCAGTTCAATGCAATTGTGTTTGCATTCATTCCACATAAATTAATAATAATAATAACTATATATCTTATCATATATCTGCATACCTATATATATTATATATAGCTGTCACTGGGGCTGTACCTTCAAAAGGTAAACTTTTTCCATTTTAGGTGCAAATATGTACATTTCAGGTGCTAATGTGTGCATTTTAGGTGTTAATATGTACATTTTAGTTGCTAATAAGTACATTTTAGGGGTTAATATGTACATTTTAGGTGCTAATATCTACATTTTAAGTGTTAATATGTATATTTCAGGAGCTAATATGTCCATTTTAGGTCCTAATATGTACATTCTAGGTGCTAATATGTACATTTTAGGTACTAATACAGTATGTACCAGTGAGGTACCAATATGCAGCCTTTGGTTACAAAAGTGAACCTTTTGAAAAGGTACAGCCCCAGTGACAGCTTTTGTACCTTTTTTTCTGAGAGTGTATATATATATGTATAATGTATATCTGTATAATATATATATATATATATATATATATATTATCTATATACCTATATACCTTAATCATATATATCTATATCTTTACTTTTCCACTCCCAGTACTGTGAATTTACATCAGGGGCCGAAAACTTTCCAGAAGTCTTAAAATGAGATCTGATCTGTTAATTTAGGATTTTTATCCTGATTGTCTTACAAAAACATCTTCTAGTTAGGAAATCTGAAATGGCTTCATCGAGTAATAATCATCTCTCAGGTCGACGAGTTCAGCAGTTTCTGTGAAGTAAAACGCTTGATTAAAATGGAGGAACAATAATTAAGTGCTGCAGAAAAATACGATTTTGTAAGCTTGGTAGAAAAGCATATCACTGTATTTCTTTGGCATTTGTTATCATTTATTAGTGTTTAGTCTGTAAATATGCAATGAACACTACTTAAGTGCAATATACGAATCAGGGTGTGTGTTGTATGCGGAGAATCATGTTAATAGAGACACTACGTTTCTCAGAGGGGGTAAAACCAGCATGGGGCAAAAGACACATTAGGAAGCCTACTGATACAAATATTTCAGCTAAAATAATATGGATTTAATATTGTATAAATTATTATTGTATACTATATACTATTGTATAAAGTTGTTTAATAATAAATAGGATGATTATCTTGAAGGTGGACACCCAGATTAATTTACAATATTTATAATATTGACATTATTCCAAATATCATACTTTTACATATTCTTCCGTTATTGAAAACTGTTGCTTTGATTACCTTGAAAAAACCTGAAAATCATTAAGACGACATTAGTCTCAAAATATGGTCAATAATTTTAGCAATTGTTAATTGCTACTTAAAGGGATAGTTCACTTTGAAATTAATTTTTGGGATGTTTTAGCTTATCTCAAGGGAATCCAAGATGTAGGTGTCTTTGTTTCCGCAGTAGTTTCAATTTTGATATTTTTAGGTCAAACCGTTTGTGTCTGTCAGTCATATAATGGAGGTCTATGGTCACCACCTCAAAGAGCATGCACAGACAAGTCCAAATTAAACATGATTTAATGACTAAGTACACATTGATGGCCTAAGACACGAAACGAGCGGTTTGTGTGAGAAAACGAACAGTATTTATTTCTTTTTTACCTTTTGTAACCACACACTGTAAAAAAATTGTGTGTTTTTTACGGAATAATGCTGGCAACTTTGGTTGCCAGAACAATTCTGTAAAAAATACATTAAAATTGTAATCACCTTAACAGTAATAAACCGTAATCACTTTTACAGTAATAAACCGTATTTCATTTCAATGAAAAATTTATTTCTATTTTGTATCATTGTAATACACTGACAACCATTTTCATGAGTTTCATGAGCAATCAAAGCCCGACAGAAGTAAATGTAAAATGAAAAAATGTAACCCAATGGCTGGGTTTGTCCATATTTAACCCAATGTTGGGTTAAAACAACCCAGCATTTTTAGAGTGCCTATGATTTAACGTTTTTTTTTTTGTATTAGAATAATTAAAATAAATTGCAGCTTAGGTGCCATTTGTTTTTTAGTTCTGTGACCTGCTTGATTTAAAGATCTATAAATGTCAGAGTTCATGTATATTTAATTTTTTTTTTTTTGTCTGATCATTTATCATGCCACTCTAAAAAATGCTGGGTTGTTTTAACCCAACTTTGGGTCAAATATGGACAAACCCAAGTGTTGGGTTAAAAATGTAATGTAAAAATTTAACATAACGGCTGGGTTTGTCCATATTTGACCCAAAGTTGGGTTGAAACAACCCAGCATTTTTAGAGTGCAATAAGATTTGAGGGACAGTTTACAGTTAATGTTAAATACATATACATAAATACAAATGTTCTACATCAGAGTTATTTACCTATCATTTCCCTCTGATTTTAGGGATAAGTTATGGGCAGGGTTAGGTGTACACTCTAAACAATGCTGGTGTAACGCTGAGGCAAGGACGAATCCAAATGCAGTCACTAATTTTAATAATGAAAATCAAACAAAAGGGTAATCCAAGGAAAACAAAGAAACTCAGAAACAGGAACTCAGAACAACAAACAACGACCGACACCCAACAACTGAAGAACAGAGGTTTAAATACACAGACAAACAAGCTAAACAAGGGAACAGGGGGGCGTGGCTAATCAGGAACACTCATCAACAAGAAAAACTACAAAGGACTACAAAACATGGCACGGAACAGGAAATAACTAAAGTCCACACAAGACACGAAAAACCCAAATGTTGGGTTAAAAATGCAGTTAAAAAATGTATGAAAGTTGAAGTTGGGTTAAAATTAGAAATTACGTTTTGGGTTTGTCCATATTTTACCCAAATTTGGGTTAAAACAACCCAGCATTGTTTGGAGTGTATTCACAATAGTCTTTTTGAATCAAAGCATTGCTTTAGTAATGAAGTCGAGATCTCAAAGCTGTACATTAGCACTGAAATGTTGCAGTGGATTCATCCCTGGTGTGTACAGATATCTGGATGTGATACGTCTGGACTGGTGTGTATCAGCTAATGTGTGTGTGTTTGTGTGCCCGTGGGGGACAGAGCTGTGTGAGAGTGATGGTCCGTGTCTACAGGACTGCAGTGAGGACAGTGTCAGCGTGACTGATGGCGGCCGCTCGGAGACAGGCTGTGTTGGAGCTAGCGGAGCGTGTAATGAACGCTAACTCACTCTCAGCGGTTCCTCTTCCTCACATCCCGGTACAGTTCTCCTGGGCCAGGTACACACGCTGAATGCAGAAGTGTGTTTTAATGAGCTGTCGTGTGTGTACGACTGCTTTGCTCATCCTATCAGAGTTTAGAGTTCGAGAGTGATATCTATTTTATGAGTCGTTGTAACTCGAGTGTTTCATAATCTGAAGATTCAATTCACATTTATTTGTGTAGACCTTTAATACAGATCATTTCAAAGCAGCTTTACAGAAAATACAGTACATGAGTCCACGTTAAAATTTAGTAGTCATCATCATACTCATACCTAGCCTGAGTTTCCCTATACTGCATAGATATCCATAACAAAGGTTGGATGTCTCGTCCGCGCTGCTGGCCAATGGAGGTTGACATCCACACTGGCGGCCATCTTGCCACAGTCAGCTCGCTCACTCGTAACATTGTGTTTTAATGGTGTATGTACTTTTTAAATAACCATAACTTGCTCAATTTTCAACCGATTTTCATTTATAAATGTCAAAGATGTAGTTATGACACTGCACACTTATGAATAATAAGTGTATAAATAAATAATCATCCATAATTATAATAAAAGCCACGTAAATAACGTTTGTAAGAAACCAAACCGTTTGTAAATCCGTCAAGATTTCAACGAGATAAGAGTATTTGTGTTCGTGCTGATCAGCCTTCTGATGCCAGAAAGCTTGCCTGTGACAAGATGGCCGCCAATGATGACAATAGAGACTTAGCCATTAAGACATCTATAGCCTTTATTATGGATATCCATGGTCTGGATACCCTGCACCAGATTTTCGCCTCAGCGAAAGCTTTTTACTCAAGTAATGAACGAGATAAGAGTATTTGTGTTCGTGCTGATCAGTCTTCTGATGCCAGAAAGCTTGCCTGTGACAAGATGGCCGCCGATGATGACGACAGAGACTCAGCCATTAAGGCATCTATAGCCTTTATTATGGATATCTATGGTCTGGATACCCTGGACCAGATTTTCGCCTCAGCGAAAGCTTTTTACTCAAGTAATGAAGCTGTGAAAAAAAAAAGGGGGAAAAATAGGAAAGGATAGGGACTGATGAGATGTGGGGGAAGGTTATCTTATATTATATTATCTTATTATATCATATTTTATTTTATACAGGATTGACAATGGCAATTGTTACATAGGAGGAAGGATGGAAATAAAAATCTGCCAACACTATATGGGCAGTATGGTGGTAGTGGGGAGTGGGATGGTGATGGTAATGACAATGCTAATAAATAATAAATGGCTACTTTGTTTACGCATACACACACATACACATACACATACTCACACCCGCTCACATACACACTTAGATCAAACACTTAAATCACTCTTGTCACTGCTGGAATTATGGATTTACAAGATTGCTCACTACTGCACTATGTTGGTTTGTATGTATGTATGCCTGACTGTTAAATAATAAAAAAAAAGTAAAAAAAAAGTAATGAAGTCGTGTACTCGGTCCGCCTCTGATTATAATATAAAACATGAAAAATAAAAGTGTCAGTGTTGCTTTCATTTAGAATTACAACTTCAGTTTTAACTATAAATAGGCTCTTCTTTTAATTGTGGAGTGAACAGGAGAAGATTTCACATCAAAGAAGGCGGAGCCTCACTTATTACATCATTAGTTCAAAAGTGTGTACCAGCCGGAAAGGAAGTTTGCTTTAAACTCCCGAAACAAGCTTCAAATGAACTTCGGCCTGATTTTGACCGGCGTCACACCAGTGTTTCGCTTGAAGTATACGTATTAGTGGCCTTGCATGTCAATCAAGTCTTGGTTGTCCAGATTATGTAGACAAGACTTCATATCAGTGGTCAAACATCTTGCTAAATAATTTTCTCCTCTGCTTGTCTCCTCTAGTGTGTGACCTTGTGACACGGGAATGGTGGGCTCCCCGTGACGCTTCATGCTGGTGGGTGTCCTTCAGTCCCAGATGGCTCCCATATGGTTGAACGCACCTTTAGCTTCTGTGATTGATAAACACCCTCACGGTACACACTTCACCCTCTTCCTTGCATATTCACTCAGTATGTTCTTGTTCTAACACACACACACAATCTCTGTGGGGACTATCCATTGACGTTATGGTTATATACTGTTCAAATTGTACATTCTGCCCCCTTTCACTAACCCTACCCATCAAACACACACACACACACAGTGGTTGATTCTTTTCATAAGCGTCCTTGCTGCATTGGCAGGTTTGCGTGATGAATAGTCGAGCGCTTGTCATTACCCGTGGTGTGCGTTCTGTTCTCCGAGCGCGTTTTAAATACAGCTTGCGTCAAGTCAAAAGGTTCCTCCATTCATCTGCAGTCACCAGCCCTGCGAACTGCTGCATTGGGAAGAAATTGTGCAAAGGAGGCAGAGACCACAGAATATATATGATGTGGTGCGAGCAGCAGGAAATAGGGGGAGTAACTAACTAACTAACTAACTAAAATAAACGACTTAACTCAGACTTAACCAGACTATTTATTTAGAGACATGCCACTTCCTCAAACCTTAAAGGGATAGTTCACCCAAAAATGAAAATTAAGTCATTAATTACTCACCCGGATTAAGAGTTCAGAGGCCCCTGGGCACAAAGTCTTGTAGGCCCCCTCTTAAGCAGGCCAAATGTATAATTTGTCCAAGGACATTTTAACCTGTTAACTGTCACCCCCCCTTTTTTGAATATAGATGAAAATGCACATTTCGAACTTAAATGGCTGTAATTCAAGAATGCTTTGGAATATAGACATATGATTGGTCTTATTTTAAAGAAGACATTTGGCAGATTTTTGTAGAAGTGAAATAAATTAAGAGAGTGAAACAGAAAAAAAGTTATAGAAGTTTGAGTTTATGGAAATGTACAATGTAAAAATATTAATTATTCATATTTTACATAAAATATATTTTCAAAACCTGGGCTACTCTAAAATGGCAGAAATATCAAAGCCAAAAATCTGAACAAGTTGTGTTTCAGATTTTAGGTTGATATCTCAAAAAATGAGCTTTCAGTGAGATTTAGTTTGGGCGCAGTACCAAACTTTTTCACTAGGGCACAATCAGACTCCATTACTGCCCATATAAGGGCGCCTGCATTTCCATTCATGTTTTGAGTGATATGAACCATTATTTTCACAATTTTCATACAATTTCTGAAGTAGAGATCCTATTCAGAAGTAGCATGGAAAGTTTGGCAGATTTTGATATGAATTGAACCTCTAAGAAACACATACAAAGGACACGCATGAAAGTCATAGCTAGCTGCCACGTCACAAATGGTGAATTTATTATTTTTTTCTTGATATTTCAAACTTTTCAGACCTTTTTTTTTCCAAAATAATTGAATGGATTCTATCTTTTGAACTTTTGGCATGAAAACAAACTGAGGTATCTACCATTTTTTCATGATTTTTCATGTTTACTGCTATTTTAAAATAAAGGTCTGAACACGCCTTATGAGTATGAAAATATTCTTGTTTTATATTGATAAATTATGGCTCCTCTGTAATATATTTTGAAAATCAGTCACCAAATATGGAAACTAGAGATTGTAAGCTTTCAAATGATATATTGTTTGTCAATATTATTTAAGGTATTTACTAAGATATTATTGTTTTAAAAATATAGTGGCAAACGTCCCACCTGTGGGACGGTGACAGTTAATATGGCATTTACAGTTTTACTAATTAACTTTGTTGAACTATGCTGGAGTAAAGTTCATAAATGGTTGTTCTTTCCTATAGGAATTTGTAAAACTATGTTGGGTGGACCCTTAATTTAGCATTTACAGTTTTACTGATTTACTGATCCTGTAGGGGGGTTTGGGGGCATGCTCCCTCGCTAGATAATTTTGTACATTTTAAGGTTAAATGCATCAATCTCGTGCTCTTTGAGAGATCAAAATTAAGAGCTTCAACCCATGAACTGCTCGTTGAACAAAGAAAAAGCATTGATTTGTACCAGGACAATAAAGAGGGCTCAAACCTCTTTTTAGTTGAGTTTCAGTCTACATTACATTATCAATGGTGTTTTAGGATCCCAAACAATTATTATAATAATTTAATAATGATTTATATAATTATTATAATGACGTGAAATCCATAAAGCCTATAAATGTACTATATAAATGAAAATGAATATTTCAAAAGTATATTTTAGTCAACATTACACTATAATATAGGAAAATTTAAATACTTTTGTCCTTATTTCTTCACTTGCAAGAAATAAACCCTTGAGCTTTTATTTAGGAGAAAAGACCATCGTGATCGCGTGAGCAAAGTGCACACTTTTCTTTAATTCACCCAGCACTGATGCCTATTCTTAAAGTCTTGTGCTGTTTTATAAACGCAAAAAGCCATGCCATGGTTTCGATTTTAGTTCGTTGGCAAAATAACACGCTAGAGACCTATAGACCGGAACACAAATGAAGATATTTTTGATTAAATTTGAGAGGTGGATCACTGCTACATAGGCTCCTGAGGGATCGAAACTTGACGGCCCAGAAAGTCATTGAAGAAAATGTTTAAATATTCCATCTGACTACAGTTACACCAATAATGTGATGCACACTGTAAAAAATTTGGAGTAGGATTTACTTGAAAAAAGCTTGCTAAATTTTCTCACTCAGAAAATGCTTTGCCAAGTAAAAACCTAAACATATGTATCAGTAGCTTTGATTAAAAATCTTTAAGTTAAATTTACTTAAATATGGAATTAAGTAAACTTTACAAAAAATAAGTCATTTCTAACTCTGCTAGTAAAAGGTTGATCAATATCGATTTCCTTTGCCTTTGTATTACATTTCACTAAAACAATAATCTTCAATTGTCATTCATAGTATGTGCTTTACTTAGATCATCTAATCATGTCAGATGTTAAGCTTCATGAATGCAAACGTGGCGGCAACATTTGATGGGTCGTTTTTGTGTTTGAAAGTGTCATTTTGAGCAAAAAAATACTCGAAATGTCACAAAATGGCAAGTTACTGATAAAACAGTGTAAATACAGCTGGAAACCAGTGAAAAATGAGCCTCATTAATTATTCAAGGTCCAGTGCATGATGGGAACCCCAGAATCAGAAAAGTTGAGTTTTATTGAGTTGATATTTACACTTTCATTTCTACTCACTTGAATTAAGTACAGATATGAAATTTACTTTAAATTCTTGCCTGAACTAACATTTTCATGTAAATTACATTGGTTTTTTTCACTAGTACACTGTAAAAAAAAATATTTTCAAGATTTGTTATCACAACATATTTTCTTTTGTCAAATCAACTTTATAATAATTTATTTAGTTGAGATAACTTATTATTTGGAGTTTCTGATGGTTAAATTAATCTCCTTCATTGTATTAACTCACTTTTTCCAGTTCAGTCAACTTAAAATTTTAGAAAAAAAAAATGAAAAAATGTTGTGATTACTATAGTAATCACATTTTTTTCCTTTGTCAAATCAACTTAAATAATTTATTTAGTTCAGATAACATATCATTTTGAGTTTCTGATGATTAAATTAATCTCCTTCATTGTATTAACTCACTTTTTTCCAGTTCAATGAACTTAAGATTTTAAGGCAATCAGGTTACTTACTTTTTTAAGTTAAACCAAAAATATTTTTTTACAGTGTATTTACTTCACCAAAAAAATCATTTTTTTTACAGTGCAGCTGTTGGGCAATCAAGCCTGGTTGTGGAATAAATAAAGAAATTATAGCAAATATATTATGATAATATAAGTAAGTGGCCCTTTCTAATGCAGTGAAAGCATTACTTAGACGCATGACACGTTTGAGCACGAGGTTGTACATTCGCACACTCTTTCCCAAATTATATCAAATATCCAGGGTTTAATTTAGTTTGCAATCCTCCAATCAATTCCCAATGAACATTTCTTCTTGTTTGAGAAGCCTTTTCACTGGGATAGAGAACAGAAGACTAGTGCTACTTGTGTTTAATGCTGACTGTCACAAATTGACTTGACAAATATCACTCAAAAGACTCCAAGTAGCTGGTTCTACAAATATTTTATGGGCATTATAGCTGAATGATAGATTACTGCTGGTTCTGATGCAGAGGAGGGTGGGCTCATTGTTTTGAAATGGAAAAATGAGCAATGGAGCATTAAAATGTTCTCACGCAAACGCAGATGATAAACATCTGGACTCTGTGTTAGTTCCACTGCTCTTAACGTATATATTAATGTCAGTTAGTTTAACACATGGCTTGTGAAACCGACTGATGAATTGGACTCTTGTAACTGCTATATGCAGACCAGAGCGCCTGTTGTGGTTAGTTAAGATGACTGTGAGCTTTGAGCTTTCCCAGTTGACTCATGCTGTTTGCGACCGCTGCAAGACGTTTTACATGCTGTCTAACCAGGTGTGATCTGATATATGGAGACAAACGTAAATTGAATCTCTCCAGTGCTAATGTGAGTTTTTGTTCAAACCATCTGGGACACTTTGCAAGTCGCTCAGTTTCTAGCCCTGCCCGCAATGAAATATGAAATCTCATGGTTTCCAAACGGCATATTAAACATCAAATATGTTCTGATGGACTTTGATTTGTTGTTTTCAATTCCCTTACAGATTAACTCAGAGGGAGTTTTTTATAAAGATGTGCCTATAATGATCCTAAATGTAAATGTACGACAGTTTTCAAAATGTTACGTCCATATGCACTCCTAAATGCATCTCTCTTTATAAATCGCAGTTCATCTTCTAAATTCAAGCGCAGTTTGTCTTCGTCAATGTCAAGGAAATCCCAGCGTGCTTTCCTAAAACATATGTGTGGTGTCCCGGTTTCTGTACAACACTTGTTAGTATTATTAATGCCAGGAAATCATTAATATAAATGTTTTACGTGATGTGATTAAAATATTGTGGTTAAAATATTGCTTATTTGTGCATATAATTAATTATTAGAGCTGTGCAATGATTAATCGCGATAAAAGTTTATGTTTAAAAATGTGTGTACTGTGTATGATTATATTCGTATATATAAATACACACACGTGCATGCATATATTTAAGAAATATTTGCATGCATATATATATATATATATATATATATATATATACTGTATATAGGGCTGTCAAACAATCATCCAAAATAAAAGTTTGTGTTTACATAATATATGTGGGTGTACTGTGTATAATTATTTTGTATATATATAAATACACATTATATGCATGTATATTTAAGAAAAAAAAGATTATTTATATATAAAATATTTATATTTACATATCATATAAATTAAATATAAATCTATATACAGTATATACATGAAAATATTTCTTAAATATAAACAAGCATGTGTGTGTATTTATATACATAAAATAATTTTACACAGTGCACTCACATATATTATGTAAACACAAACTTTTATTTTGGATGCGATTAATCATTTGACAACCCTAATATATATATATATATATATATATATATATATATATATATATATATACACATGTGTGTATTTTTATGTATACAAAATAATTATACACAGCACACACATATATTATGTAAACACAAACTTTTATTTTGGATGCGATTAATCGCTGCACATTCCTAATGCATATCATGATTGCCTATTTATCAACCTGAATTTATTAAACATTCTTCAGTTGGCGTCACGTTACCATATGCATTTATAAACACTCTCTTTCGACGTAGGATAAAATCCGTGATATTTAGGATAAATACATGCATTTTTTATAAATGAGGCCCTGCTCTACTTTTTATTTATTTTTTTCATATCGAATTTCCTATTTTTTGAACTCTGAAATGCATGTAATTGGTTGTTTTACTTAAATTGTGATGCCTGTATATTTCTTGATCACAGAGTAGAGCCAGTGTCCAAGTTTCATTAACAAAGAAGAAAAAAAAACCATTGGTGCAGCAAATCTTCTCATGCGAACAACTCATCAGTATTATCTCGGGTTGGCGTTGTCGTTATGACAGAAAATCTCAGGGAGATCTTTAGACAAATGAGTGTTCTTTCCAGCCCCGCTCCGAAGTCCTCCATGAGATTAATGTGATCCCTTCAGGAGGGTTGAGAGCGCCAATGACAGAGTAATTGCTCCTCTCCGTTCCTGGTGCCTGCGGTAGACTCGTATGATCGTATAAATATTATATGGACTGCATTATCTTTATGCTTTTGATTGTCATATTCAACACGTAGTAGGATATGAGATGTGCTTTTATTCGTCCAGAGGGGTCATTCCTGTTCTGAGGAACGTTCTGAACTTTAGAAATAAGTTTAAAAGTGACTAATACGATTTTTTGTCTTTAAAAATTGTGAGTTTAATATGTTATCCGATATATTAAGACATATATTATAGGGAAGACTATGTTTAATAACCTCAACGGTAGATAAAACCAGCAGCCGTTCACCATATTCCACTCGTGGCTCGGCACGTTATCAGATCTTTTATTTAATTGTCCGGTTTTAAATTTCTCTGGCACTTTCTGTGAGGCTTTTAAAGCGATATCGGTGTCCTATAGCTCTGCGTTGGGCGAGAGAGCATCCATCAACCCTGCGTATGGGATGGGAAACCTTTAGCTCACCGTCTCCATTGTTCTGGGAAGGTCATGTGCAGCCGTGTGGAATGAGAATGAAATGAGATGACAAGGCCGAGAGATAACACACAACTGAGGGGAACCCGGGTCACGGCACTTTGTTTTACTGGATCTTTAACACTCAGGACAGGCCCATGAGAGCTCACAGCAACTCGACCCACTTTAAAGGTCGCCCTGTCGGTGCTTCCTGGAAAATTAGCCCCGCAAACATCAAATGATCTGGAATAGCCATGCTTTCACTGTAAAAAAAAAAAATCCTGTTGTTTTTACTTAAAAAAAAAAAAAAAACCTGGCAGCTGTGGTTACCAGAACTTTACCGTCAAAAACACGGTATCAACGTTATTGGTTTACTTAATTTAAAATTTACAGTAATAAACCGAATTTCATTATATGATCTAATGTTAAAGGAGTAGTTCACTTTTAAAAAAAAACTTTTGCTGATAATTTACTCACCCCCATGTCATCCAAGATGTCCACGTCTTTCTTTCTTCAGTCGGAAAGAAATTAAGGTTTTTGATGAAAACATTCCAGGATTTTCTCCATATAATGGACTTCAATGGGGTCCAAACGGTTCAAGGTCCAAATGAGAGTTTCAGTGCAGCTTCAAAGGGCTTTAAACGACACCAGACGATGAATAAGGGTCTTATCTAGCGAAACGATCGATCATTAAAAAAATTAATAACAAAGTTTAAGTTTTATAAGCTCAAATGCTCGCCTTGCTGTGTTACGTGATGCGCATTCGTGACTCTCCTGTTCAAAATGAACGAATCTTTTCCAGAGTCAACTCGTTCATTTCGTTCGTTGAATGAACCAAATGACATGAAATAAGATTCGTTCATTTTGATGAACGAGTTCGAACAGGAGAGTCACAAACGCGCATCACAGAACAGAGCAAGGCGAACATTTGAGGTTATAAAACTTAAACTTTGTTATTTATTAATTAAATGAGCGCTCGTTTCGCTTGATGAGACCCTTATTCATCGTCTGTAATCGTTTAAAGCCCTTTGAACAGTTTGGAGTTTGCACTGAAACTGTCTTTTGGACCTTGAACCGTTTGGACCCCATTGAAGTCCATAATATGGAGAAAATGCTGGAATGTTTTCATCAGAAACCTTAACTTATTCTCAAATGAAGAAAGAATGACTTGGACATCTTGGATGAGATGGGAGTGAGTAAAATATCAGCATTTTTTTTTTTTTAAAGTGAACAACTTCTTTAATTTATCAACTTAAGAATTATTAATAACTTTTTGGTACCATTGTAATATACTGGCAATGAACAATCATCATAATAGTGATGAGAGTCATTTGATAAATCAAACCCCATCGCATGCAATCAGATCTTAACCAATTAACAGTTTTGCAGGGTTAAAATCACAATAATTTTTTACAGTGTTTGTTTCTGTTTTTGCTTGGCTTGATAGTTTTATGGTGTTTGTTTGATCACTTTTTTTCCCTCTTGTACAAGTGTATTATTTTCCCTCCAGAAATTTCTGAGAAAGAAATCTACTTTTTCATGATACCTGTCATCTGTAGTCATGGTGACAGTTTGCATAATGCATGCGTTGCACTCGGAGTCGCACAAGAGCACAGTGCAGGTGTTGATTTTAGCAGTCAGAAATGTTGTTCTCTGACTGGATTTTGTTCACAGAAATGGTAAAACTTGAAAAGCGAAAAGGCCTTTCTACTGCTGTTTCCAAACTTACAGCCCCTGCCAGGATTTGGTGATCTTGCAATCAAAAGAATTAATGCAAATGCAATCTATTATTAATCAACATTCATTATTCGCGAAAGCTTGAGGCTTCATCTTATTTCCGCAATATTTGTGCATAATTTGAAAAATTACCATAACAAGTATGATATAAGCCTCAGCATGGCAACCTTAACTGCTAAATAAATAAATAATGGTAACACTTTCCATGAAGCCCATGCTTCTAATGAATTATAGCCCCATTTATACTTTATAATACTATAAGTATTACTTTTCTATACATATATTTATAAAGACTCATTATACTGCATTATAAGAACAGTTAAAGTTACATTTATATTATTTTTTTATAATTAGAAGCATTTGCTTTTTCAGTCATGCACAGATTTATAAATGATCAAATATAAAATAGTTCTAGAGACTTTTGTTTGCTGTACCAATTATGTCTTTAGGGTCAAATGTTTGCATTAGAGGTCATGAATTATGAATTAATTAGTTACTCCTAATTTTTGAGATAATCAAGTCATTAATTCAGAAAACAGAGCAAAAACTTTTTCCATGAAAAATTGTCTCGTAATTCTGAGATAATTAACTCGTTAAGTAGATTCTGTAAAAAATATTTTCAAGATTTGTTATCACAACATATTTTCTTTTGTCAAATCAACTTTATAATAATTTATTTAGTTGAGATAACTTATTATTTTGAGTTTCTGATGGTTAAATTAATCTCCTTCATTGTATTAACTCACTTTTCCAGTTCAATCAACTTAAAATTTTAAGGCAACCCAGGTTACGTACTTTTTAAGTTAAACCAAGAATATTTTTTTACAGTGTGAATGCAATACTCTTCAGTAGAATTAGAATTATTAAGGAATTAGAATAAAAATGCAATTCGAAAATACAAAGATAAATCGTCTGGAAGTGTAGTTTTTATTTCAAATGTATTTTTAAATATCTTCATTTGTGTTCCACACCCTTTATTCATAAATTTAAATTTAAAATATTCGTCCTTTTTCTTTTTTTCTTTTTTTGGGACAACTCAAATTTACACAGTGACTGACTCTAGTTAAATATTGATAGTTGGTGACCATCATTGCAATTTTGATCAAATAAACATCATTGTGGCAGCATGATGCTGAACATTAAGTCTCACCAATAACAATACTGGAGGTTGAGCTAAATAAAGTGGATCTGTCCTCATTCCTCTCAGTTTGCCCACGCAAAAGCTGCTCTTCACTGATTGTTTTCTGGGGTTACAGAACCGAGGAAATTCAAGGTCTCAGGGCGAGTTTACAGCGAGAGCCTGGCCTTAATTAGAAAAGGATGATGGGAGGGAGTGCAGAGAAAGAGGCTTGGAAGGCAAAGATTTGCACTGGGATCAAAGGGTAGACGAGGATGACGAATATCCGAGAGCCAAAGACTGATGGAATTCCATCTAACCCTCGGGAGACGGGAGACGGGGGGCAATCTATTCGTCTTCCATTTTTGCAACGCTTTTCTAGTTTGGCGAAACAAGAAAAAACATGAGAATAAAAAGCAGGTGGAGTTTACTTGCTAGCAATCTGTCAAAGCGTATCTGCATCCAGATCGTTCATCTGATGTATTGACGGATCTGGTGTGGTAATTATCAGCTCATCTACCCTGCATGCAAGAATTCGCAATCAACAACCCGCTGTATTTCTGCGAGGCAAATCTGCATATCAATTTGCTAATATCCTCCCTCTGTTGACTGTTGTTCACTTGTTGACTACCAACAGAAGCAATGCTGAATGCAAAGTGTGGCCCCAAAAAACATGAGAGCGAGTCTCTAGGCTTTTCCTGATTTCAAACACACGCTCCCCTCGGGTTCGGGAAAGCATCCCAGCTCCTCTCTGCAGGACTCCTGATGGTTCACACACTTCATCCGTCCAAGTCTGGGTGGGTTTTTTAAGAGAGAATTCACTGTGCTTGAGTTCTAGACGACCCAGGCAAGCCTCTCTGAAGACGTGCCAGAAATGTGACGGAGCTTTGTTAGAGGAGCGCTTGCTTAGACAAATGACGTTTTGGATGGGATTAGGAATATGGAATTGATTTTTGGGCTTGTTTATTTAGTTTGGGCCTAGACACTGGGTTAAAAACAACCCAAATATAGGACAGAACGCATGTTGGGTTCATTTTACCCTGTAAATTGGATTGTTTATTTAACCCAGCACAATGGGTTGATTCATTTTTACTATAGTACTAGCTTCTTCTTCTTTTTTTTACTTAATACATTAATTAATGTTTACGAATTAACTTAAAGGAATTATCTTGCAAAGTTTAGAGGATTTATGTTCTATCATATTTTACAATATAGCATATTTTATATTTTGAATACATATTGCAAACAATGCTGGGTTGTGTTTCACAAAAACTACTCGAACATTTGGTTGTTTCGTCTGACCCAGGATCTGGGTTACACAAAAATTCCCTGAACATTGGGTTGTTTCATCTGATCCAAGATCTGGGTTACACAAAAACTACTCGAACATTGGGTTGTTACGTCTGACCCAGGAGCTGGGTTACACAAAAACTCCCTGAACATTGGGTTGTTTCATCTGACCCAGGATCTGGGTTACTCAATAACTACCCAAACAATGGGTTGTACGTCTCACCAGGATCTGTTACACAAAAACTCCCTGAACATTGGGTTCTTTCATCTGACCCAAGATCTGGGTTACACAACAACTACTCAAACATTGGGTTGTTACGTCTGACCCAGGATCTGGGTTATACAAAAACTACTCAAACATTGGGTTGTTATGTCTGACCCAGTATCTGGGTAACACAATAACTACTCAAACATTGGATTGTTATGTCTGACCCAGGATCTGGGTTATACAAAACCTACTCGAACATTGGGTTGTTACGTCTGACCCAGGATCTGGGTTACACAAAAACTACTCGAACATTGGGTTGTTACGTCTGACCCAAGATCTGGGTTACACAAAAACTACTCGAACATTGGGTTGTTACGTCTGACCCAGGATCTGCGTTACACAAAAACTACTCAAACATTGGGTTGTTATGTCTGACCCAGGAGCTGGGTTACACAAAAACTCCCTGAACATTGGGTTGTTTCGTCTGACCCAGGATCTGGGTTACACAAAAACTACTCAAACATTGGGTTGTTATGTCTGACCCAGGAGCTGGGTTACACAAAAACTCCCTGAACATTGGGTTGTTTCGTCTGACCCAGGATCTGGGTTACACAATAACTACTCAAACATTGGATTGTTATGTCTGACCCAGGAGCTGGGTTACACAAAAACTCCCTGAACATTGGGTTGTTTCGTCTGACCCAGGAGCTGGGTTACAAAAAAAACTCCCTGAACATTGGGTTCTTTCATCTGACCCAGGATCTGGGTTACTCAATAACTACCCAAACAATGAGTTGTACGTCTCACCAGGATCTGGGTTACACAAAAACTACTCGAACATTGGGTTGTTACGTCTGACCCAGGATCTGGGTTACACAAAAACTACTCAAACATTGGGTTGTTATGTCTGACCCAGGGGCTGGGTTACAAAAAAACTCCCTGCACATTGGGTTCTTTCATCTGACCCAGGATCTGGGTTACACAATAACTACCCAAGCAATGGGTTGTACGTCTCACCAAGGATCTGTTACATAAAAACTCCCTGAACATTGGGTTGTTTCGTCTGACCGAAGATCTGGGTTACACAAATACTACTCGAACATTGGGTTGTTACGTCTGACCCAGGATCTGGGTTACACAATAACTACTCGAACATTGGGTTGTTACGTCTGACCCAGGAGCTGGGTTACACAGAAACTCCCTGAACATTGGGTTGTTACGTCTGACCCAGGAGCTGGGTAACACAAAAGCTACCCAAACACTGAAAAAATAACCCCAAAAATTGACCCAAAATGCTCAAACCAGGATTTGGGTATGAAAAATAACCCAAGATTTTTTAGATTGTTGTTTAGGAGTTTGCGATATAACCCATCAACCAAATGCCCCTGCCTGATTAGCGTTCCAGTCGTGTTCATGTGGCTAAAAGTGCTGCGGATATTAGGGAACTAAGGAAATTGAGTTCACCTCTGGGTCATAAAGAGAGTTATTGAAGTTTTTCCTCCCAACCCTTGTCAAAGCGATGACATCGGGCCCTGCTATATGTAATAGACTGTTGGTGAAGAAAGACTAAATTTAGCCAACGACTTAAACAAGTCCATATGAACAAAAGACATCTGGTCTGAGGGAACCCATCTGATTCTCGCTCCTAACCTTTGCACGAGTTTCGCGTTTTTTATTTGAATTTAAAACATTGCTTCGGATAGATTCATTGCAAATACACGGCAATGCAATGACAGTAGTTGTTAAGAGCTCGTTTTTAAATGCCAAAACAAACAGGGCCAAAATAAATGTTGCAGGAACTCCTTTCCAATCTCACGAGGCTCTCAAAAGGCCTCTTTGCTGCCACTTTTTAAAACTTTCATTGCATAATTACTCTTAGTGAAGAAACGTCGAAGGGAGTTAAGCATTCCCAGCCGTATCAATGCCTCAATGCACAATGTTTCTGGGCCACGTTGTGTGTTGAGTCTGTGAACTGCTCTCTATCTGAGATAGAAATGTAATTTCGGGGACAGTGTTATGGATTGCACCGTTCTGCTTTTTCAATATCCGGCCTCAGCTGCACAACGGCGGGCTCGTTGTTGTTTCCAGCGTAAGTTCCCTTGATTTGACTCTGCTAAAAAAAAAAAAAACAGACCACACTGGAGTTTTGCAGCCATTGCAAACTGTGCCAGAAAACAACTAGCAGCACTGTAAAATGTTTATAAGGTTGTAACCAGTTTTTGTGTTGATTTTGAGTGATGATTTACTCAGAAATGCACAACATTTGCAGTTTATAATGATGCTGGGAATGGCACGGTATTGATTCGGTTGTTCTCATATTAAAATAAAACGCCAGATAGTATGTAATCAGCACATGACCTTTGTTATAGAACATTTTGAAATGATGCATAAAGCTGTTTTAGATATGTAGACTTGGAAATTGATCTTGAGATTATGGATTTATCTCATTTTTTTCTGAAGGTTGCAGTAATTATAATCCTCATGCTAAGTGTTAACACACCGGTATTTTTGAAAAGAGAAAATAAATTACTATGGATTAGCCTGTTGAAAAGACGCACTGAATTGATCAGAAGCGACAGTAAAGACATTTATAATGTTAAAAAAAAAAGATACATATTTCAAACAGATGCTGTTCATTTGAAGTTTCTATTCATCAAAGATTTCTGAAAAGAACATGTATCACGGTTTTGACTAAAATATGAATCAGCACAGCCTGGGCCGGATTAAGAGTTCAGACTTGTATATTTTGTCCAAGGACATTTTTAATATGGCATTTGCAGTTTCACTGACTTTAAAGGAACTTTATTTTACTATGCTGGAGTAAAGTTCATAAATGGTTGTTCTTTCCCTATAGGAATGACCTCTGTGCCTTTTATACATGATTTTATTGTTATCATAATAATGGCATCATATTTATTAATGCTTTTACCTAATTTGACACTATAATGATTTTATTCTGTTGTGAGATTTCTAAAGACTGCTCAGAACTATTACACGCACACACATCAGTAAATGAGAAAACACATGTTAATGTTTCCCCATAACATCATCAGTGTTCCACTGATTTTTCATGCATGTTGAGCCCTGATGATAACAATATTCAGCCGTGCAAATGACGTTTATTAGTCCCATCTGGTCTCCATTTATAAATTCATTTTACTATTAAAAAATCTCTTTCTTGGACAAAGGGATTCTGTCTGAGGTTTGAACTCTTGTTACCTGACGAGTCGCCTGAGGATTAATGCATATTGTTTCGGTGTCTATTTAAAGATATGAAAATGTAAATACGAGATCATCCTGGCTTAGCAGGTCGGCCATGTGGCCTCCAGCTGAAAACCACTTCAGAACCATCAAAGAAGACCAGATTGACCAGTGGAAACCAGCCTGAAGAGTCCGCCTTATGCTGGTTTTTATAGCAGGATTTACGTGCCTTCTTGCTTTTCCACTTGAGCTTGTGTGAAGCACGTGAGCAGTAAACATCCATCTGTGGATCTGTTTTGTCTTCTTGTTTGTCTGGCATAGATATTCTCACAGGACTCTTCCTTATACACCTCTTCGGGACGCCGTTGTGCTTCAGATGATCTTCGCTCATCTCTGCTTAATGTGAGTTTTTAAATAATACAGAGATACGATTGGCTGAGGGCTTCCGTTTGGCACAGATTCATTGTCTTTCCAATAGACTTTGATGGGTCTTACTGTGTTAAGAGAGAAAGCAATTCCCAGACACTCTATTCGATTTCACTTCTCCTTCGATATGGCATTACACTGCAGAAACTCAATTTAAAATGTTTCAGTCCAATGCAAGTTTGTTTTGACACGGTACATCCAATTCTCTTTGCTGTTTTTTCTGAATCAATGAAAGAAAATAAAACCAGAAACATGAACATTTCATGATTTTTCTCCCTCGTGTCATTGAAGGATAACTTTTCAATGCTTTCCATAAGCAAACTATTCGAATGAACTTTTTAGACTGTAAGTTACTATAAACTGTCACTAATAGAAAAGAGCTGCATGAAGGTTTTCCATTTGTATCCCACTGAAGAAAGAAATAGGTTTGTGATGACATGAGGGTGAGTAAATGATGATTTCTTTATGTTTTGTTAAAAAAAGCTCTGTGTAAAGTTAAATATTTCTCCTCTACTGATTAAATTTCATTCAAACACCTTCTTTGTCCACCTCACCTCGTTCCAAAGTTACTTCTGTGACATGTGGGTGAGTAAATCGTGATACTTATCTTTGCCTGTATTATTGTGAGTCTTCAGAGAACATCAAGAATATATAAATAATCACGTGTTGCATAGTCGGAAGTTAAATATTTTTGTGTTTTAAAGAATTAGTTCACTTCAGAATTGAATTTTCTCTCCCCCACATCATCCAAGATGTCCACGTCTTTCTTTCTTCAGTCGAAAAATTAAGGTTTTTAAGGAAAACATTCCAGGATTTTTCTCCATATAGTGGACTTCAATGGGGTCCAATGGTTTGAAGGTCCAAATTGCAGTTTCAATTGATCATTTGTGGTTAAAAAGTATATACAGTGGTGTGAATAAGTTTTGGCACCCATGCTAAAGTTGCCTAAAAAGAGGAATAATAAATCATCTTTTGGATATTGATCTTAATGCCTTAATTAGAAAAATGAGGAAAACTCCAACCTTTAAGGACACCAATTTTCTTTGTGAATGAACAATGTATCATAAATAAATAAATGTTTTTCCTTAAAATACAGGGTGCATAAGTCAGGACACCCCTATGTTAAATTCCCATAGAGTCGGGCAGATTTTTATTTTTAAAAGCCAGTTATTTCATGGATCCAGGATAATATGCATCCTGATAAAGTTCCCTTGGCCTTTGGGATTAAAATATCCCCACATCATCACACACCTTCCACCACACCTAGAGATTGGCATGGGGTACTTTCCATAAGATCATCTTTCAATGCAAATCAAACCAGCTATTAGGCTAACTGAAGTAAAACCATGCCAATCTCTAGGTGTGGTGAATGGTGTGTGATGATGTGGGGATATTTTAAGGGCACTTTTTCAGGATGCATATTATCCTGGATCCATGAAATAACTGGCTTTTAAAAATAAAAATCTGCCTGACTCTATGGGAATTTAACATAGGGGTGTCCTGACTTATGCACCCTGTATTTTAAGGAAAAACATTTATTTATTTATAATACATTATTCATTCACAAAGAAAATTGGTGTCCTTAAAGGTTGGAGTTTTCCTCATTTTTCTAATTAAGACATTAAGATCAATATGCAAAAGATGATTTTTTATTCCTCTTTTTAGGCAACTTTAGCATGGGTGCCAAAACTTATTCACACCACTGTAAATGTATATAATGTTTATTTATTTATTTTAAAAATGATAGATGGTTTCTCTAGATAAGACCCTTGTTCCTCGGCTGTAGAGCCTTTGAAGTTGCATTTGGACCCCATTGAAGAAAGACAGACCTGCATCTTGGATGACGTGGCGGTGAGAAAATGATTTTAATTCTGAAGTGAACTAATCCTTTAAATCATGCAAACACGTTCTCACTTCTTTGTCCCCCTCACTGTGCGCTCTCATTTTATTACAACAATGCAAACAGGATTTATTTCTCTTTTGCATGTGACCGTTTGCTGAATTTGAAGGGATGCATTGTGTTTGTGGCATCACTCAGATTGAAACCGTGTGTGTCGTCCCCTTCCCTTGTCATCACTCAAGGCCTTTTCTGTTCAGCTCTCTGACTGGTAATTACAAGCGCTCATCTGTGTCTGCCTAATAAACATCCCGCTGGAATTCCTCAAGGACGCTGTTCCCCTCCAATCCCAGCGACACCATGACCATTACTCAGCTGTCGTTTAAGCAGCGTCCCGTGTAACTCTCGTCCTTCTCTTCTTTGCGTTGAGGTACACATTCTGGTTAATTGACACATTTGTTAATGTTCCTTCTAGAATAATTGGTTCATAGTTTTCATGTGAAGTCACACACTTATAGAAACGCCCACTTTTCCTCCATTGAACGTCAGTCAATTTTACCAGGTTTGAGTTTTACCGTTTTCGAATCCATTCAGCCGATTTTCTAGTATTTAAAAGAATATCAGTAACCAGACAGTTTCTGGTCTCATTGACTTCCATAGCAGGAAAAAAAATATACTATGGACGTCAATGAGACCAGAAACTGTCTGGTTACTGATATTCTTCTAAATATCAAAAAATCGGCTGAATGGATTCGAAAACGGTAAAACTCAACTGTTTAACTCTGGGGGAGTGGTAAAATGAGCCTATTTCCAAAAAAAGTGGAGTATCCCTTTAAGATCAAATTCAATATATACCTTATTGGTGATGCATAAAGCAAGCAGATGAGCTCAGAATATACACTCAACACAGTTTCTAAAACAGCTCATCTGCTCGTCTGTATAAATGCATCATCATCATAAGGTTATACTGAATTTGGTCTTTTAATATCACACATACATTAAGGCACTGGTTTTTATAATGTGCTATTTTTAGTAATTGAAATACTTTGCATTTGCATTTTGTTCACATATTTTTGTTTTTCTTTCTTTTTTTTTAAGAGAGAGAGAGAAAGAGATCTAAATATTCATGTCTTGAAACAGATGGAAATTTGACAGGCCTGTGCCTCGGTTGTTCTCCAGGTCTGCTCGCCGGTCATGTGACTGAAAATTATGAATAATGCTATTTTTATGTATTTTTTGATCCATTCATATGAGCTTTGAGCATTGGGCTTACCAGTGGTGTGAGTTTGGGGCAGGATTATCTGTTTTTTAAAGTTCCCCTGTGGTGAAAATTCAGCTTTTAATGTTATTTATATGTGTATGGTGTTTTCATTATGCTTTAAGACACACCATGTGTACGTTCATAAGTCGACAGCATTGCTGAGTGAACCAAAGACGGTCTCAAAAACACGCTTTGAAATCGCTGGTGTTTCTAATGTACAGTAAAGTCGCAAATGCGAGATATAAAGTTAGTAATGCGAGATATAAAACCCACAATTACGAGAAAAATAGTGATAATTGCGATTTTATTTCTTGCAATTGCGACTTTATATCACGCATAGAGTCACAATTGCGAGGTGAAGCAATTATCGAGTCGAATTGCGAGTCATTGCGAGTCGAAATGATCTTTTTAAATGTTTTATTCTGTGGCGGAAACTTCCATAAAATGCAGATATTGGAAATGGGTAACACAGTCTCATCCCAAAAAGTCATATAAACTGACGTCTTGGGACGTCTTTTGACCATACGTCAATATCCGCCTTTTTAGGGCCCCCTTAAACGTCGGTAGATGGCGATCCCGGGCCGTCATACAACTGACGCTTTACCTTTAACGTCAGTTAGGTGACGGGTTAGGTTTAGGTCTGGGGTAGAGTTAGGATCCCATAACCTCATCTACCGACGTTTAAGGGGGCTCTAAAAAGGCAAATATATTGACGTATGGTCAAAAGACGTCCCAAAACGTCAGTTATATGACGTCTTGGGATGAGACCGGGTTGAAATGGGTCATAAGTTGTCAGCTGGTCGGATATAGTCAACGAATAGGATTGGGCATCAAGACCTGCAGTGTAAATGCAACCTCAGATCAGTGGAAGAATGTCTCATTAATGGAACCAAATGGCATGAAAATCCTTTTTTCCTCAGCAAGAGACACTTTCAAGAAGAGACTTTCGTCCTTCTGTAGCCGTGGCAGTAACTGGGTAAGGATAAGATCATCAATCTTGGGTTCAGTGGCTCCCTGCCGATTTATTGGGCTTTCGATGTCAAAGGTTGACGATGTGCACATTCTTTCCTGACATTAACGGCTGTATGACAGCTGTTAGAAAACTGTAAATAACCTTTTTCTTTTGAGCGCTCGAGAGTTCAGTTAAATTTACGGACGCTGGGATATCCTGTGGAAGATCTTTGCCGTTGGAACGGCATCAAGAATTTTAGAGACGGTCCCTGAAAAACATCATAAAGCCTCGTGACGTAACAGAAGTTTGATGTTGATAGTGGTTCAAAAGGTTAACCCTTGTGCATCAATTAAAAAAAAGAGGACAAAAATGTCCATGTCAAAAAACTGTCATAAAAAGCTTAACACAGACTTAAGTTTGGTATCATTTTAAAGAAGACTCTTTGCAGATTATTGCTGAAGTAAAAAAAAATAAAAAATATAAGTAAATTAAAAAAAAAAGTTATATAATTTATGAAAATTATTTATAAAAAATATTTTACATAAAATATATGTTTTATAAATCAGGTTGAACTCAAAACTGCAATAAAATCGAAGCCATAAATCTAAATAGGTTGTGTTCCAAATTTGAGGATGATATCTCAAAAAATGAGCTTTCGGTAACAGTTTGTTTGGGCGTAGTAACATATTTTCCCCATTGGGTGCCAGCAAAACCCCACTGGAGCTCACAGTGATTGGATTTGTTATTTGCAGCTCTTCTCTCTCAGTATTACAAACACACACATGCGCACACACACACATATTTTTTTATAACATACATACTACATCCATACCAACACACCCACACAAATATCGTTGCATAATTTATCCAGTTGGCTCTATAGTATGCCGAAGAAGAAAACAGGAATAAAGCAATATTTGTTTTATAGGCCAAACTTAAAAAAAAGGCACCATCTGATAAAAAATAGTAAAAAATAAAATTTTGAAGCCTTGCCAACAAAATGAAAGCCTCTTAACAAAGATTGCATAATTTTATAGTTAACTGAACCGGGGATTAAAAATGACAGTTTTAATGGGTTTCAATGGGGACATTTTTGTCCAAAAGGCGCTGAGAGGGAGTATTTTTTGTACCTAATGCAAAATATATATATTTTTTAAGAAATTGACGGTGAAATAGTAAAATTCCAATAAAAATACACACCTGTGCCAATTTTTTTGCCGTTAGCTTTAACACAGGCAAAGTGATAAAAAAAAAAAAACTGAAAAGGACAAAAATGTCCATAAAGATGCATTGAGAACTAGAGCTGAGAAATGTGAAATTAAAAGATTCTTCTGCTCACCTTAAGGATGCGTTTTTGTAGATCTTGATTGTGAATTATTAGTACAATTTCAAACAGCTGTTTCCTATGTGAATATATTGTAAAATGTAATTTATTCCTGAATTTTCAGCATCATTAGTGTCACGTGATCCTTCAGAAATCACTCTAATATGATGATTTGCTGCTCAATAATATTTTCTTATTTTTTTCATAACCATCATAATATTATTTATGTTTTTTTTATCTGAAATTGTTTGACTAATTTAATAGATCAATTTCTTTTCGAGAAAAAAACAAAACAGTGATCCAAAACACAAACATGGCATTGATTTTTGCTCATGTTTAGTACATTGAATGTTTTGAACGGCTGTTTGTTTGAAATCTTTCACATAAATACATTTATTATCCGTCAATCTAAGACATTAATATGATGCTTTTCTATAAAGTATTATACATCAGTTCCGCTCCTTGAATTTGATTGGCTAAGAGTGTTATATAACCATCCATGAATTTCTAAATCTACTGAATTTCGTCAGTAGACTCAAAATATCCAGATGTATTTGAGCTGGTCCAGCTCTAGGCATAAACACGGATCAGACTGTGATGATGATGTTAATGGAGTGAAATGCTGAGCGAGTCCATAAGTCCATTAGAAAGCTCAATATCAGGCCCACGCTGCTCATCCAGGCCCGTCGATGATCACCTACTTAACAGCGTGTCTGAAATGAACCTGCACATAAATTGACGTTTTTGAAGGGGTTGGCGTCTTAAGACTAATCAGAAGTTCACAGGAATCACTTTGCCGTGAGCTGAGCACGTGGTCTCTTTACAATAGTGTGTATTCGTCCTGTCTAAAGCTCACCCCCGTCCGTGTGTATCCACAGGATTCAATTAATCCCTCTCTCTCTCCCTCGCTCGCTCGCTCCCGGGAAATGTGATTACAGACAATGTTTTGCTCCCTGTAGGAGTTTCGCACGGCCGTGTTATTTCCTCTGGCACAGACATTATCAGCGAGACAAACTCGCCAAACATTGTCCCGACCCTCCAGTCGATATCTGCATCCCAAAGCCACCTTTGTCATTTTAATTTTGTCTCTGCTGACTCTGCTGGCTGCGGTATGTTTTCGCCGAGGCCCGTCTCGTTTCAAACTCGCATATATCAAATCCATATTGACCCGGCCGGCGTGCTGAAGGCTTAAGAAGCTCTGGCAGAAATCGATGGCCGAGATCGGCTTCATCTGTACTTTCCGATCCGTCACCGAGAGCCTCTGCTGATTCATGTTTACAAAAACGAACACGCCGCCAAACCCCCCAATTAACGGCCGATTGGCTAAACTGAAGGGAGTGAGACAGCTGTGGTGGGTTATAAAATATGGAAAGAGAGAAACAAGAGCCTGATGGCGTTTGAGATTATTGGATTTATCGCATTAGTTTCCAATTCGTTCTGCGTTACTGTCCGCACTGATGATTAAAACAGCGAGATGCTGGATATTGATCTCTGTCAACACTAATTGTTTTATTTTTGGTTGGCTTTACAGGCATTTGTTCTGTTGCCATCAAACTAGTCAGTTAGAACAAGCATCATTGGACATATATAGGCTTTGTTCAAAAACAAAGTGAACTACCTTACAAATTCAATTCTTGGAAAGTTCAATAGGTTTCTATATCACTCTAAAAATTCTGGGTTGTTTTAACCCAATTTTGGGTAAAATATGGACAAACCCAGCTGTTGGGTTAAAAATTAAATGCAACCCAATGGCTGGGTTTGTCCATATTGGGTTAAAATTGGGTGAAAACAACCCAGCACTTGGGTTCTTGTAAAGAATGTTCTAAAAAAGGAGAAATCTCTGTCATGATATTAAAAAATTACATATTATGCCTTAAAATAGTTTGAATGTAACTCGACACCCTTTCTTCACATACTATTTGCATTCAATGAATATGCAAATGAGCCCCGCCTACATTCACTCACTCACTCAGAGATCTGGTTGACGATTGTTGATCTGATTGGTTACAAGGTGGTTTGTGACGTCAGAAACACCAGCGATTTCAAACCGTGGTTCACTTCAGTTTTAAAGAGGAAATACTCAGCAATGCTGTCCACTTATGAACTTACACATGGATCGTCTTAAAGCATAATAAAAACACCACATATAATAAAGCAATAAGTCCCTTGAAGCCGAGTTTTACAGTAAAGTCGATGTTCACACGAACTGTTTAATTCATAAAATTCAATCAAAATAAAAAACTAATTGAAACTAAATCCATAAAGTGTTCCTACTATAAGCAGTCCCTCCAGAAAAATTATGCGATTCAATGCAAAATCAGCCAAAGTCCGCATATTTATGCGGGGCCGCATTTTTTCAAATACGCCGCACTTTCGCCGCATAAATTGCCGATTTCCGTGCAAAATATGCGGGGTTTGCATAATTTCATAATCCTCGCATTTTCGTTGCAAAAAAAGTCACACGTATCTTAGCAGAAAGTTGAAAAATGTTGCTTTTGCTTCACACAAGAGCAGCCATTTCCCCCTGTTTCCATGGGAACGTTATGAAGTGACGCAATTACGCGACGCCAGACAGGCGATTGACATCTCACAAATCGAACTCGTATAACTGTCTGTCACACGTTCTACTGTCACATCGTTACTTAATAAACAACATAAGATAAAAGAAGTAGCATCAAACAGAAATTACCCGCACACATGGGGCGTTCGAGGCGCACATATAACACTGCAGAGAGTTCAATAGGGAGCGCGCAGCTCTTAAAGGGGCCACACCTTATTTACACTCTTACAATCTTAAATAAAACAAGATGAGAAATTAAATATTCCCAGCACTTTCTATGATGTAATATGCTTGCTTATCAAAGGAAGTAATAAGAAATGACTCTTACATTAGCCTAGTGAGAACAGGGTGTTGGGGGAATCACTTTTTTTCTCTTTTTCATCAAACCGCAATTTTTACACGTTCCCTCAATTTTTGCAAATTCCTGCAATTTCATCGCACAAAATTGCATAAATATCCCGCATATTCCATCGCATTTTTAAAGAAAACGGGCCGCGTAATCAATCAATTTTTGCCCGCAAACGTTTTTCTGGAAGGACTGAATACTATTATGGTAAATGTTATACATAAATCGCACATTTTTTCACAAATTTTTGGAAATTACCACCACAAAATCAGTCATTTTGATCGCAAAAATCACAAAAAAAATCGTAAAATCCTGGAGGGACTGTATAAGGTTCTATATAAAGCACCTTAAGGAACCAGCATTTTTACGGTATGATGCTGCCAGTAGTTTACCGTTTTTTTACAGGATTATTTTTTATTAAGGGTGTGGTTAGGGTCTCTTGGCTCTTTTAGTCTGACCAAAGCAGAAAATAATGCATTTAGCAAAATTGCATGATATTGTTAAAATTCATCAAATAATCTGAAATATCAGCATATTAGAATGATTTCTGATGCATCATGTGATCGATGCAGTCCATCTTGCTGCTTTTAACACAACACTTTTTTACGTTGCTTTCAAGAAATATGAGTTGTGTAAAAGTTCACTGATAATTCCCAGCACTTCTTCTTAAATATCTTTACATTAGTCTGCGCTCTTGCCAGGGGCGCTTATTTCTTTTCCTGTTTGACATCTGGTGTAGTCCGTGAGCTGAACATGCTGGAGTGGAGATGATGTCAGGCCCACATAAGAGTTTAATTATCAGCTGTGAAACGGCTCTGTAGAGTTTGGCTTCATTCATCTTTTTCCTCTCATCCGAGACTTCTCCATGAAAGGAAATGCTGTGTTCTTGCGCTACGGTTGACGGGGCAGTTATAATTCGAATTAAAACAAACTCAGTCACTTATTACTGATCTTCAGGATGTTTTTTTTTACCATTTCACTTTATAAACTATATAATTTATAATTGCTTATAATAAATAATTGAGTTCGGAAATGGAAACATTACATTTTTTAACATTTTCTGAAGAACGTAGAGAAGTCGATGCTAAAGAGATTTGGGTTTTACCCTGCTTAGGTATTCTGAGTGGTTTTTAGTGCATTAATAATGTGGTTGCTAGGGTGTTCCAGATAGTTGCTCAGGTTATTAATATTCTGTGGGTGTACTGCAGAAAGATCCTAACTTTAGAATCCTATCTTATCTGTTTGGGAACCATGGCAGTTTCAGTTAGAATATCATTTAGAACAAAAAGCAATTACAGAATAACATTTTCTAAGAAAAGAAAAAAAAACTAAAATCCTAAAAGTCTTTTAAATACAAAGTTCTGTGATAAAAAGGCTGATTGGTCCTTTATTTAATCTACTTGCAATCACATCTGATTGGTTCCTGCTGTATCAGTAGCCAATGAGCTCGCTGCTCAAACTTCAAATACTTGGTCACCAGAAAGTTCAGTGTTCAGTGCATTTCACTGTTGATTCTTTGGTAAATCAGTCGCAATTTCGGTGCAAGCTTTGCAAACAGACCTTCACTGCAAGATGTAATGCCACAACATGTAAGAACTTATTTCTAATCTGTGATTAGTGATTCCTGATAATGTAATGATTCATGTACAGTGAGACTCCATCACTGCAGCCTTGCATGCGATGGGAGTGGATCTAAATATAATTCTATAATCAACATTTTTCACGATTAGTTAATTTCGTTGTAAAAGTGTCCGGAAGAGTTCCACATGTAATCTTTTTTTCATATGCACACTGTAAAAAAACAATAAGTAAAATTTACTTAATTTTTTCAAGGCAAAGTTTTTGCACTGATATTTTTTGAGTAAATTTCACACGTATAATTAAGTAACTATACTTAACTAAGTTAAGTGAAAGTACCATAAGAAATTAAGCAATTTTTATTTAGCTAATTAAGGATCAAGTAATATCTATTTGATTTAATTGAATTTTACATTTCACTAAAACAATCTAACATTGAATTAGACCACACTGTTTAAGTAATCAGTACTTGCAGTGTGTCTCATCATGTCTTCACTTTTGACATAGCATGAATGCAGACCTCAATATTTGGTAGACAATACAATACACAATGACGGTAACATTTGATAGATTGTTTTTGTGTTTGAATGTGTCATTTTAAGTAGAAAATGAACTCCAAATGTCACAAAATGGCAAATTACTAATCCTAACAACTAAAGTAAGGTTAAAATAGTGTAAATGCAGCTGGAAAACAGTGAAAAATCAACCTCATTAATTATTCATGAGCCAGTGCATGATGGGAACACCAGTATCAGAAAAGTTGAGTAATTTTACTCAATTTTATAATGTTGATATTTACGCTTTCATTTCTACACGATTGAATTGAATAGAATTTACTTTTGTTTTTTTTTTATTCTTGCCTGAACTAACTTTTTTCATGTAGATTACATTGTTTTTTTCTGTAGTTAGCCAATCACAGCAGTGGCCGTTTACAGCACAGAGTGTTCAAATCAGGGTAGGAAATGGCTTTTAATTTCTAAATTCTAACCATTTTTTTTTTGTAAAAATCATAGTAACAATATAAGTGCATTATACAATATTTTAAAAATGCATTTCATGGCCCCTTTAAAGCTTTGGTTTTGTAGTGTGCATCTTGTAATTTCCATAGTAAATGAGAATGAGTTACATCACACATTTTAATACTTTTGATTGCTGTTCAGTTTGAAAACATCTTGTGTTTTTCTCTTAGTGTTTTGGATTCAGCACTTTTGGTTAAATGCCAGTGATCTGCAGTTGTGAAATGCTGAGACACTTTCAGTAGGCCTGTTTAGCACTCTGTTAAGATCTTCCACGCGACTGCCTTTGAAAGCGCAGCCGCTTTTATAAGCCCCAATGATATGAAACGCTTCTCTGAGCCCTAATAAATAACGTCCTTGTTTTCTCACAGCTCTACCTATTTGCACACAGCAAAATCTTATTAAAAATGAACGGCATGAGAGAGAACGGCGCTCGCCGGACCGTTTAATCTCTGCTCTGAGAGCTGTGTGAGTGAAGTGAGGAGGTGATGCAGAGAGAAACGTGACCCGTATCTCAGTACAGTCGCCTCACTGAACAATACAAACACTTTGTGGGAATACTGGACATGTGAATACAAGGGTCAACACAAGAATACAGCGTTATCACAAGATTAGCAATGCAGACTGAGGAAATATGCCATAATATGCTATCATCTATCTATCTATCTATCTATCTATCTATCTATCTATCTATCTATCTATCTATCTATCTATCTATCTATCTATCTATCTATCTATCTATCTATCTATCTATCTATCTATCTATCTATCTATCTATCTATCTATCTATCTGTCTGTCTGTCTGTCTGTCTGTCTGTCTGTCTGTCTGTCTATCTATCTATCTATCTATCTATCTGTCTGTCTGTCTGTATGTCTATCTATCTATCTATCTATCTATCTATCTATCTATCTATCTATCTATCTATCTATCTATCTATCTATCTATCTATCTATCTATCTATCTATCTATCTATCTATCTATCTATCCATCCATCCATCCATCCATCCATCCATCCATCCATCCATCCATCCATCCATCCATCCATCCATCCATCCATCCATCCATCCATCCATCCATCCATCCATCCATCCATCCATCCATCCATCCATCCATCCATCCATCCATCCATCCATCCATCCATCCATCCATCCATCCATCCATCCATCCATCCATCCATCCATCCATCCATCCATCCATCCATCCATCCATCCATAGATCTATCTGTCTGTCTGTCTGTCTGTCTGTCTGTCTGTCTGTCTGTCTGTCTGTCTGTCTGTCTGTCTGTCTGTCTATCTATCTATCTATCTATCTATCTATCTATCTATCTATCTATCTATCTATCCGTCCCATCTGTCTATTGTATCTATCCTTTGTTCTGTTATTGTTTTATCAATCTATTATTTTCTGTCTATAAACCTTCAAAACGTCTAGGTTTTTAAAACTTTCCCCCTCATCAACACTTTCAAACAAGCTCTTGTTATGTTGGCATGCAACAAATCTCTTTTCAAATTTTGCTTTTCTAGTTTCTTTCTAGTTTCTAAATTAGTCGCATGAATTTGAATTTGTTTTCATTTTACTTGCAGTGCATATAATTGCAATTCTGCAACCTGTCTGTAAAATCAGGAATTGAGCTGAAGTTCTCATCATGGTCTTTAACCTTGACTCTCATCGCTTCTGAACGAGCCACGAATTTAGTGATTCAGGGAGTCGGGAATAGTATTTTAGCCTTAAATGTAATACTATTGTTATTTTTATTTCTTATGCATATGTTTTGATTACTTTATGGTTATTTTAACTCCATCTCTATGTAAAGCACTCTGAATTACCATGTGCGTATGAAATTTGCTATATAAATAAACTCCTGGTCCTCATCCTGCAGTGGTGAGGAGGGTTTGATGGGAGCTGCTCTCTTCACATATTCATTCCTTTAAATGTGAACGACACATTGACCTCTGCTTCTGTAAGCGTCTGTCGAGCCTCACGCCAGCCATTATAGCCCAGAGTCACAACCAGAAACAGTCAGTAAATGTCTCATGCACTTTCATCAGAATATACAGTTATAGGTAGACTGACGTCCCGACGGGGTGACGAACAGGTCACTGTATTATTCCTGCAGATTGACTTCACCCGAGGCCTTTTCTGCTGATGGAATCAGTTTTTAATTTGTATATGAAAATGGCCTTTTTTATTGTGTGTTTGTTTACACCTCGCAGGGAAAGTAACTGGTTTAGTTATGTTACAATATATGACAGATTGTGTTGTTTTTGACAGATTGAGTTTTTTTTTTCATTGCTCATGAGACTCATGAGACTCATGCTCATGAGAGAAATAGACACAAATGAGTCAATAGTTATACTATACGGAGCTAAAATGAATTTAGATAGCAGTTCAGATCATATATTTTAGTATTGAGTTCCCAAATAAATAACACCATTTATAAAAGAAACATTTTTACATTCAGTGAAAAAATAACAATTTTACTTTTAACATTTTTTATTGTATTGTGCAGGATTCAGTATTCAGTTTGTTTATTTTAGTTACTTTATTGTTTTATTTATTATGCTGTACTGTGTTATTTGCACTCTAAAAATGCTGGGTTGTTTTAACCCAATTTTGGGTCAAAAAAATGGACAAACCCAGCCTTCGGGTTACATTTTTAAATTACATTTTTAACCCAATGTTTGAGTTTGTCCATATTTGACCCAAAATTGGGTTGAAACAGCATTTTTTAGAGTGTGAATATACTGTGTTCATTATTTGTTTTTAATTATATTTATTTACAAAATAGTGAATTAATAATGAGCAGGATTTAGTAATTTTATACTTATTTATTTATTCATTCATTTATTGAATTATTTTTGTTATTAAATGCTTTATATACTGTGCAAGATTCAGTCAGCAGTTTATTTATTTTTTGTTTAATTAATATAATTCTTTGTTATACGAAATGCCGTACTTCATTAAGCAGTTTATTTATTTAATTAATTTATATATTTTTATTTATTTATTAAACAATGGTAATTCTTTATACTGTGCAAGATTCATTAAGGATTTTATTTATTTATTTATAAAAAATAGTAATGCTTTATATACTGCACGAATCGATTCTGTGAGCGTTAATGGCTTGGCCTGTTGAATGGTGCATTGTGGGAAAGAGCACAGCACTCTCTCTTCTGCTTCCTAGATCATCGCTCCTCTTTCGCAGATACTGGTCAAAGCTTCGGAAACACACGTAACCTCCCACAAACTGCCAGTTGATCAGATAGCAGCGTGACTAATGAAAAGCGTCACGAAAGTGACAGAGAGATTAATGAAGTTTCCCATGCTGCACTTTGCATGTGGTTCGCCATGGGCTCCTCTGGGCACAGCTGCTGTTAAATGCTATTCATGGTGACAAATAATGCACTATCTCAGCAGTGACACCTCCAAGTCAAGGTTAAAAAACACATTTGCCAGCCAGGACAAGTGGAGGCTCTGTGACTATAGATACGGAATAAATGTATTTACACACAGCGGGATGGAGGCGGGACGAGAGGCACGGGAGCAATTGGGAATTCGGGATTAATTGAAAACATCTGCAATGATGCAAAATATCTGCCGTCTCTTATAACGGCAGGCGAGCGTAATGTACAACCCGTAGAGGAAATGAGTTTTGTTGCTGTTAGTGTTTTGTTTTCCCTCTCTCTTGAAATCTTTGAGTGGACGAGAGTGTGTTAGGATCTGTTTTTCTCTGCATATGTGTTTGTTTTGTTGTTTGCGAGCAAAGCCTCTGATTTGTAGGCAGTAAGTGTGGGAGGCTTTCGAACGGTCAATTCCTCCTGACCTTCAGATAAAATTACAGTGAACCAATCAAGGAAAGATCTGAGAGAGAGCCAAGAGGGGAATCAAGGTCAAGTGTACGTGTGTTTTTGTGTCCGGGGTGACATATTCTCCTATGGTCTCACATAGACACACTTATACGTGCGTACCTGTTCGTTTAAATGTACTACCATAGACGTGATAGTTCGTATTTATGATGACCTAAAACTTTTTGCATTTTTAGAAAATCCCCCCCCCCCCCATTTTCAAATTCGTTTTGTTATGATTTTTAACTAAAATTAAATAAGTCACCTGTTGTTTCTGTCGTTTCATCGCCGACTGTGCCGCAACTGCTGCTCACGCCCCAAACTCCATCTGCTACAGTAGCCACTCCCCAAACTCCTTCTGCTGCAGTAGCCACTCCCCAAACTCCTTCTGCTGCAGTAGCCACGCCCCAAACTCCATCTGCTACAGTAGCCACTCCCCAAACTCCATCTGCTACAGTAGCCACTCCCCAAACTCCTTCTGCTGCAGTAGCCACGCCCCAAACTCCATCTGCTACAGTAGCCACGCCCCAAACTCTCTCCTGCTACAGTAGCCACGCCCCAAACTCCATCTGCTACAGTAGCCACGCCCCAAAGTCCTTCTGCTGCAGTAGCCACTCCCCAAACTCCACCTGCTGCAGTAGCCACGCCCCAAACTCTCTCCTGCTGCAGTAGCCACGCCCCAAACTCTCTCCTGCTACAGTAGCCACTCCCCAAACTCCACCTGCTGCAGTAGCCACGCCCCAAACTCCACCTGCTGCAGTAGCCACGCCCCAAACTCCATCTGCTACAGTAGCCACTCCCCAAACTCCACCTGCTGCAGTAGCCACGCCCCAAACTCCATCTGCTACAGTAGCCACTCCCCAAACTCTCTCCTGCTGCAGTAGCCACTCCCCAAACTCTCTCCTGCTGCAGTAGCCACGCCCCAAACTCCACCTGCTGCAGTAGCCACGCCCCAAACTCTCTCCTGCTGCAGTAGCCACGCCCCAAACTCCACCTGCTGCAGTAGCCACGCCCCAAACTCTCTCCTGCTGCAGTAGCCACGCCCCAAACTCTCTCCTGCTGCAGTAGCCACGCCCCAAACTCTCTCCTGCTGCAGTAGCCACGCCCCAAACTCTCTCCTGCTGCAGTAGCCACGCCCCAAACTCTCTCCTGCTGCAGTAGCCACTCCCCAAACTCCACCTGCTGCAGTAGCCACGCCCCAAACTCTCTCCTGCTGCAGTAGCCACGCCCCAAACTCTCTCCTGCTGCAGTAGCCACGCCCCAAACTCCACCTGCTGCAGTAGCCACGCCCCAAACTCTCTCCTGCTGCAGTAGCCACGCCCCAAACTCCACCTGCTGCAGTAGCCACGCCCCAAACTCTCTCCTGCTGCAGTAGCCACGCCCCAAACTCCACCTGCTGCAGTAGCCAAGCCCCAAACTCTCTCCTGCTGCAGTAGCCACGCCCCAAACTCTCTCCTGCTGCAGTAGCCACTCCCCAAACTCCACCTGCTGCAGTAGCCACGCCCCAAACTCTCTCCTGCTGCAGTAGCCACGCCCCAAACTCTCTCCTGCTGCAGTAGCCACTCCCCAAACTCCACCTGCTGCAGTAGCCACGCCCCAAACTCCATCTGCTACAGTAGCCACTCCCCAAACTCCACCTGCTGCAGTAGCCACGCCCCAAACTCTCTCCTGCTGCAGTAGCCACGCCCCAAACTCTCTCCTGCTACAGTAGCCACTCCCCAAACTCCACCTGCTGCAGTAGCCACGCCCCAAACTCTCTCCTGTTACAGTAGCCACTCCCCAAACTCTCTCCTGCTGCAGTAGCCACGCCCCAAACTCCACCTGCTGCAGTAGCCACGCCCCAAACTCCACCTGCTGCAGTAGCCACGCCCCAAACTCCACCTGCTGCAGTAGCCACTCCCCAAACTCTCTCCTGCTGCAGTAGCCACGCCCCAAACTCCACCTGCTGCAGTAGCCACGCCCCAAACTCTCTCCTGCTGCAGTAGCCACGCCCCAAACTCTCTCCTGCTGCAGTAGCCACTCCCCAAACTCTCCACCTGTTGTACCCCTAGCAGACGATAACCAGCAAATAAAGGCTTGCATTGTAGTGGGCGAGCCATGTTTAAAGGGCAGAGACTTGAGAGACTTAATTTTTGCCAGTCTAAGTTGCTTACTGCTGCAACTACCCACAACATCATAGCAACAGCCCAGAGCACCCTAGCAACAACCTTGCAAAATCCACTAGCAGGCTAATAGAACATCTAATAGCCATCTAGCAACACCACACAGCGAAAACTCTACAAACAATCTGTCAAATGCTCTTAGATAAATTAACACAATAAGCTAGAAATTAAAATGTTGTTTACTTTATGAATCGCATTTGAGGACGTCACCAGATAACTAGAGAGAGAGAGAGAGAGAGAGAGAGAGAGAGAGAGAGAGAGAGAGAGAGAGAGAGCATGATATTTGAAATTGGGAGGTGCTGGAATAGGGAATGAGAGAGAGAGAGAGAGAGAGAGAGAGAGAGAGAGAGAGAGAGAGAGAGAGAGAGAGAGAGAGAGAGAGAGAGAGTAGTGCCTGAGGAACACTCAGACAGAACAAATGAGCAGCCGCGGCTTGACTCCCGCTAGAGACGCTGATATCGGCTCGTTCCGCAGGAGTCAGATTACATCTGGAGAGGATCAGCTCGCTCTGAGACACAGCTGAGGAGTTTCTCTGAAGATCTCAGTTCACAGAGAGAGAGAGAGAGAGACAGTTCCCCACATGTTCAACTGAAATCATGGGTTCACTGTTGACAGCGGTGCGCGGGGACGCCACGGCTCTGTGCGCGTGATGACCATGGAGAGCATGTTTATGGGTAAGTCTGGTTATTATAAGTCTGCGCGGGTGTGTTTTATAGACTCCCCGCCTGGTCTCTCACGGGGACATCAGCGCAGCCTCACCACACACACCTGATTTGTTGCGGTGGAGTTTAGCGAACAGCTTGAAATCGCGCGTTTCTGCAAAACTGAAGGGATTAGGAGATTTTAGGAAACGTCTCAGCGTGTTGTCTGGAGCTTCTAGCTGAAGGGATGAGTCCTGTCCAAGTGATCAGATCTCACCGCAGGAGAAACTGAAATCTGATGCAGCTTTTAGGGGTTTGAATGTGTGTGTTTGTGTGTTTTATATTACATTTTTAGAAATGTCATTGTAAACTTCCAAGTTTTACATTTATGAACGTAAAAGGAAAGGTGTCTGTTGTTTAGATGTTTTACCATTTTTATCACTTCTTAACTTTGTTTGCAGTCCTGTAATGTGACGTGATGTTTTTATTTATTATTGTTTGTTTTTATTTATTTATTTATTATTGTTATTTATTTATTTTTACAAAAATCTGCGCCAAAATAAAATAAAAAAAAATCTTTGGATGATATCACTGAACATTTATTTAACCATAGGAAAAGTGAATTTAAATTATTTTTATCTCTGTTTTTTTTTTTTGTGGTTATTTAAAATTAGACAAATTTTATATTATATTATTAATCTTATATCTGTTATTTAACAGTTGAGACAGTTCTTTAAGGCAGACCTAACCAGAAAAAGACACTAGCCGGGTTTAAATCCCAGTTGCGCAGGCGGGGCATGTTGTCACACGGCGTTAAAATTATTCTATTCTATACTTTGATGAATTCTATTAAGAAATAAAGATAAAAAAACTGAATAAAGACCGAGAGTTAATTTTCTGAAATTATTAATTATTATTATGTTTTCAATATAAAAAAAACAAAAAAACTTTTAAATATGTAATTTTGGTGATCAAAGATGAGTTTTAAGAGATAATTGTTGACTACAGATGGACTTTAAGAGTCTGTGATTGGATCATTATTGCAGTAATTATTATGTTTCTAGCATATTATATGTTTGGCAGCAGTTCTTCTAACCTTAAATGAAAGAGTGTAGTTTTTCATTTCTTAAACACCCATGTAGACACATCATGGACATATTCCAGAAGGACAATGTCAAAATTCATCAGAAAGTGTTTGGGATGTGCTGGAGGAGACTTTACAGAGTGCTGGACTCTTATAACAATGTATGCACCTCTTGATGGAAAACATGTTGTGATGTTATATCCATCAAATGGTGCAACTTTCGCCAAACATATATCATGCAATAAACATAATAACCACTGCAATAATGATCCAATCACAGACTCATGTTATGGGGGGGCATTTAATTCTCCCTTTTGACAGGGAGACCCTGATTATAGATAGTTTATGTTCCAGATTGCACAGCAACTATTCTTTATTTATTCATTTGTTGTGTATCTAAATGACTGAAATCAAAGGTAACTTGACGTTTCTGGTCCCTGATGTGCAGCCTCAATGCAGTACATAGCCTCAACTATCGTGTCCGGTGTTTGGTTCCTCCCAATAGGGAGCATTTTAGGCGGTCCTGAGCTTGTAGATCTTGTTAGGACGTGGGTGATGACTGCAGTGTGGTTAACCCCAGATCTTTTATTTATTTGGTTTATAACCTCAGATTGCAGAACACATGGCTAGTGTTTCCTGATCACTGCTTTACTACAGTTTAAAACCCAATTAGTTTTGCATGCAACATATACGTTTGGGTGTGTGTTTGGGTGTGTGTGTGTTTATTTATTGTAAACTTGATATCTTAATATTTTTATCTTCAGAATAAATGCACAATACCACAACTGGCTCTTAATGGAATGTGCAAAACAACTTAAGCTTAATGAACAACATCTGTGCTATAAAATATTGACTCATCCCTCAGTTTGTCAAAACAAACAAAATTTACAATGGACGTCTATGATATCATGTGAGGTAATCCAGTGGGGTTCAATCCAGTGTTTGAGCTGTTTAGTTCAATCATCCGTTTAACATGGGATTACTTGTCTAGATGAATGTCTGTTTATGCATTATCATTATTATTCCCATTGGTGGAACAATAAAGGGGTCTATAATACCTGATCCAGTCCGTCTAGCAGTAGTACTTAGAGAGAGAGAGATGTGCTGTAATCAAATATCTGGGATATCAGTTTTCAGTGTGCTGCTATTTTAATTTTGAGAGATTAAAAAAGCATGCATATTTATTATTAATAATATTGATGTATTTTATAATTTTTTAAATGCACTGCTATTTTTCAGTGGCTGTCTAGATTTTTATTAGCAACACAATGGTGTAGTTATGATATCTACCAGCAGGGGCAAACCAAGCATGCAAACCTTGATTACTTGGTAAATGGTCTCTTTCTGGTATTTTTGTGAGTTGTGCAAAAAACTCTGGGGCAGTGTTGTAGTCGAGACCACCTCACTCGAGTCCGAGTCGAGACCGAGACCAGAGAGAGTCGAGTCCGAGTCAAGACCGAGTCCATAGAGATTCGAGTCCGAGTCGAGTCCGAGACCAGAGACGGTCGAGTCCGAGTCGAGACCAGTGAGGGTTGATTACCTAATTTACTTTTATTTACTTAGAGAAATCCTTTTTTTTTTTTTTTTACTGAATTTACTTAGAGTTTAAAAAATATGATCAGTTTAGGGTAAAAAGGCCACATAGTAGCTGGTGTTAAAAGTAATTTTATTACAATTTGTCATGCGCAGTTGCACACTAGAAAATCACCAATCACTGGGCGTGTCAATCCAATTTAAAGAAATATTTTATTAACATACATTAATAATCATGAAAAATATTTTGAATTGAACTCGAGTGGACTCGGGAATAAGTCCTAAAAAAAAAAATGTTCGAGTACGAGTCAATTCCGAGTCCAAATGCACACGAGTCCATGACAAGACCAAGACCATTAAAATATGGTCTCGAGACCGAGTCCGAGACGAGTCCGAGTCTCGAGTACTACAACACTGCTCTAGGGGTTACCAGCATATTCATAACAGTAGTTGAAATATTTAATAACTTTGCACAGAAAAGATTGTTCTTAAGGCCCGTTCACAACAAGAACAATAACTAAAGATACCCATAACCATTTTAGCGTCCACACATACTTTAAATGCTCGAGCTCTTTAAAGGGATAGATAACTTTGAAATTAATTTCTGATATGTTTCAGCTTACCTCATCCAAGATGTAGGTGTCTTTGTTTCCGCAGTATTTAAATTTTGATATTTTTAGGTCAAACCGTTCTTGTCTGTCAGTCATATAATGGAGGTCTATGGTCACCACCTCAAAGAGCATCCACAAAGAAGTCCAAATTAAACATGATTTAATGACTCGTAAATGTAAGTACACATTGATGGCCTAAGACACGAAACGAGCGGTTTGTGTGAGAAAACGAACAGTATTTATATCGTTTTTACCTCTCGTAAGTCATTCAATGACATCACTTTTCTGTGCCATTCTGTGGACTCTGCTCGTCTTTATCGTTACAGTTATTGTCTTTGGTGTGAACAGGCTTTTAGAGGTGTTAGTTATGTATTATTTTGTTAGTCTTGGAGCTATACTTTTGAAACAATATTTTAACGCTTATCTTATTGCAATTCCCAAGAGCCTTCCTTTGTGAGTGCATTGCTGTACCGGTAAATAATGCAATAAATAAATAATGCTTGTTTTCAAATTGAAGGAAATGTAGTATTGATTTAAACTTCTTTACATTGTACACTCGTAGGACTCGTAGGTTTTCAACGACAGTCCATCAGGAGAGGCCTCTGTGTGTGTTTCGAGGGCAAGTATGTGTGTTTTTTATATCAAGGGACATGGAGATAAAGCAGGCCGGATCAAGTCTAGGAGAATGATAGGAGTGACAGAGAGCGGATGTGATTAATTATTTACGTGCCATATTTGTCCTCTAGACATCACTTTTTCTCTCAGTCAGCACCGCTCCGAGCAGCGAACGCTGTTTCAAGATGATGGGCACATCTGAACAGAGATATGGAGGCGGTTTACACACACACACACACACACACACACACACACAGGTTTATTTTGCAATACTTGTAAGGACATTCCATAGGTAGCACTGCTGTCATTCCACTCTCTCACTCAGAGATCCACTGGTTGACGATCACACGTTGATCTGATTGGTTACAAGGTGGTTTGTGATGTCAGAAACACCAGCGATTTCAAAGTGTGTTTTTGAGACTGTCTTTGGTTCGCTGCAGTTTTAAGGAGGAAATACTCAGCAATGCTGTCCACTTATCAACTTACACATGGTGTGTGTTAAAGCATATTAAACCCCTTAAGTGTCACGGGCCCACCGGTGGGCCCAAATCCATTATATTTTTATCCTATACTAAACCTAAACTAATCAAATTCAAAATATATTACAGAGGAGCCGTAATTTATCAATTTGCAACAAGAATATTTTCATACTCTAAGGTGTGTTTAGACCTTTATTTTGAAATTGTGATGAACATGAAAAATCATGAAAGATTTGTTTTCATGCCAAGAGTTCAAAAGAGAGCCTCCATTCAATTATTTTATAATTATAATAATTATTATTTCATATGAAGATGGAGGCGCCCTTATATGGGCAGTAATGGAGTCTGATTGTGCCCTAGTGAAAAAGTTTGGTACTGCGCCCAAACAAAATCTCACTGAAAGCTCATTTTTAGAGATATCAACCTAAAATTTGAAACACAACTTATTCAGATTTTTGGCTTCGATTTTTTTTTTTTTTTTTTTTTTTTTTTTTTTTTTTTGCAGTTTTAGAGTCGCCTAGGTTTTGAAAATATTTATTTTATATAAATTATGAATAATTAATTTTTTTATATCGTACATTTTCATAAACTCAAACTTCTATAACTTAATTTATTTCACTTCTACAAAAATCTGCCAAATGTCTTCTTTAAAACGAGGCCAATCTTACGTCTATATTTCAAAGCATTCTTGAATTACAACCATTTAAGTTCGAAATGTGCATTTTCATCTATATTCAAAAAAAAAAATGGGGGGGGGGGGGGGTGACACTAAAGGGGTTAAAAACACCCAACGCATTCTCACCCCAAGGCGTCACCTTTGACCATGCTTCAATATTTGACGCTTTAGGCGCCCTTTAGCGTCACTTACATGTAGGGTTGGGTATCGTTTGAATTTGAACGATTCTGATTCCGATTCCTTGTTTCGATTCCGGTTCCTGACGATTCTCGATTCTGATTCTTTTAAGAGGCAGGGTCAAAAAAGTTTACCTAACCTTGCTAACCAACGGTCTTTCTGAAGGAAATAATCCTTTCTGAAGGAAATACTCCTGTCACAAATACTCCTTTTGTCACAAATTTTGCATTTTGCGGAGATTTCGTTATTTTTAGAAAAGTGAAGCCACACTTTGGACCGCCGACGTAAGCTACTCATGTTCGACTCGGGCGGTTATGCCAACACTTCCGGTAGACGCTTCTTCGTTGGTGTTGTTCAGCGGTTTCTTCTTCCGCTTGGCGGACATTGAATATCGAAACTAGGAATCGAAATTTTGACTTTTGAACGATTCCGGGAAAAACGAAAAGTTAGTCCCGATTTCAATCGATACTCGATTCTCGATACCCAACCCTACTTACATGACTCAATCCTACGGCGTCATCTAACTGACGCTAAAGGAAAGCGTCAGTTAGAGGACGCGGTTAGGTTTAGGTCTGGGGTGGGGGTAGGGTACACTCGATCCTAGGGCGTCATCTAACTGACGCTAAAGGGCGCCTAAAGCGTCAGATATTGAAGCCTTCCCAAGGCGTCAGTTAGGTGATGCCTTGGGGGTGAGAATGGGCTGAAACATCATATATAAACAACATTAAAAGCTGGATTTTCACCACAGGGGGACTGTAAGTTCAGGGATTCACATGCAGACAGATAATTGAGAGAAAAGACCGCATGTGGGGGACGTGAGGTTAAGCAAACCATGCTAACACTTGAACCCTTTGACCCCATTCTGTTGAAGCCCGAGAGCTAGTTTCAGCGCTGAGAGCGAGGTGGTCTCCATGAAGAGAAGGTGCTGAAAATATTGCTCACTAAAAGCAGCGCAAAGACTGACTGACTGCAGGGCAGAGAAGATTGGACATTTTCCACATTACTGTTCTTTGAAACGGAAAACAGAGCCGTAAAAGACTTGCTCACGCTGCAGGCACAGTGTCAAAAAAGCCTCGTAACAATCAAAATGTTCTCATCAACTTAATAAGACGTGTACCCTTAAACCCGAGCGACATGCTGCCAGCATTGATGTTTTGCTTGTTTGCCTTTTTCCAGAAAGAGGCTCTTTGAATGTTTCTGCATCGTGCTCACACAATAATCAAACCTCGTAAAGCTTTTCAAGGCCCCGTGGAGATAAAACCCAGATGTTTCGCTGTAAAACGCGCTGAGAGAGCGGCGAGCGCTCGGTCACAGTTCCCGCTGTCACTCAGGCCATGCTTTTGCTTGCATATTTAATTCTGTTTTCTTGTTCTGTGTCTGGCGCCGTGACAGCATTCTTTTAGCCTGATGTCGTTTGACATGTCAGAGTCGAGTCGCCGACACGGAGGTCTGAGATTGACATGCTGCAAGTGCAAGCACGTTTTCCTTCTCCCTCGACAAAGGCATGTGGCGCAACAATCTGGGGTCGGTGTTTTTCATTATTATTTTCGTTTTATTATTTATCATCCCTGCAAGCCAGAAGGACTCGAGGAATTAGTAACATTTTGTTTCGTGATCCATGTCAAACTGGTGCTGAGATTTCAAAGCTCCCATAGGAAAGAAAAAACACAGATGAGATTGCTTATTTGAGATTCAAGCAACACACTTTTCTGTCATAGTTGTTTCTAGACAATAATAAGATCAAATGGAGAAGTCTTCCAATTTCTCCTGAGAAAATACCTTAGTTCTGTCATGACAACTCTCAAGAGTGTTTGGCATGATAATGGGTATGACAATGTTGATATGTTTGGTCTTGGCGGAATAGATTTGCTACGCTGCTGCTATTATTGATCCTGCTGTCAGTGATGCTGCTCTCAGTTATTGATCCTGCTGTCAGTTATTGATCCTGCTGTCAGTTATTGATGCTGCTCTCAGTTATTGATCCTGCTGTCAGTTATTGATCCTGCTGTCAGTTATTGATGCTGCTGTCAGTTATTGATCCTGCTGTCAGTGATGCTGCTGTCAGTTATTGATCCTGCTGTCAGTTATTGATGCTGCTGTCAGTTATTGATCCTGCTGTCAGTTATTGATCCTTCTGTCAGTGATGCTGCTGTCAGTTATTGATGCTGCTGTCAGTGATGCTGCTGTCAGTTATTGATCCTGCTGTCAGTTATTGATGCTGCTGTCAGTGATGCTGCTGTCAGTTATTGATGCTGCTGTCAGTTATTGATCCTGCTGTCAGTGATGCTGCTGTCAGTTATTGATCTTGCTGTCAGTGATGCTGCTGCTGTCAGTTATTGATCCTGCTGTCAGTTATTGATCCTGCTGTCAGTTATTGATCCTGCTCTCAGTTATTGCTGCTGCTGTCAGTTATTGAGCCTGCTGTCAGTTATTGATCCTTCTGTCAGTGATGCTGCTGTCAGTTATTGATGCTGCTGTCAGTGATGCTGCTGTCAGTTATTGATGCTGCTGTCAGTTATTGATCCTGCTGTCAGTTATTGATCCTGCTGTCAGTGATGCTGCTGTCAGTTATTGATGCTGCTGTCAGTTATTGATCCTGCTGTCAGTTATTGATCCTGCTGTCAGTTATTGATGCTGCTGTCAGTTATTGATGCTGCTGTCAGTGATGCTGCTGTCAGTTATTGATGCTGCTGTCAGTTATTGATGCTGCTGTCAGTTATTGATGCTGCTGTCAGTTATTGATGCTGCTGTCAGTTATTGATGCTGCTGTCAGTTATTGATCCTGATGTCAGTTATTGATCCTGCTGTCAGTTATTGATCCTGCTCTCAGTTATTGCTGCTGCTGTCAGTTATTGAGCCTGCTGTCAGTTATTGATCCTTCTGTCAGTGATGCTGCTGTCAGTTATTGATCCTGCTGTCAGTGATGCTGCTGTCAGTTATTGATGCTGCTGTCAGTTATTGATCCTGCTGTCAGTGATGCTGCTGTCAGTTATTGATGCTGCTGTCAGTTATTGATCCTGCTGTCAGTGATGCTGCTCTCAGTTATTGATCCTGCTGTCAGTTATTGATCCTGCTGTCAGTTATTGATGCTGCTCTCAGTTATTGATCCTGCTGTCAGTTATTGATCCTGCTGTCAGTTATTGATGCTGCTGTCAGTTATTGATCCTGCTGTCAGTGATGCTGCTGTCAGTTATTGATCCTGCTGTCAGTTATTGATGCTGCTGTCAGTTATTGATCCTGCTGTCAGTTATTGATCCTTCTGTCAGTGATGCTGCTGTCAGTTATTGATGCTGCTGTCAGTGATGCTGCTGTCAGTTATTGATCCTGCTGTCAGTGATGCTGCTGTCAGTTATTGATGCTGCTGTCAGTTATTGATCCTGCTGTCAGTGATGCTGCTGTCAGTTATTGATGCTGCTGTCAGTTATTGATCCTGCTGTCAGTGATGCTGCTGTCAGTTATTGATCTTGCTGTCAGTGATGCTGCTGCTGTCAGTTATTGATCCTGCTGTCAGTTATTGATCCTGCTGTCAGTTATTGATCCTGCTCTCAGTTATTGCTGCTGCTGTCAGTTATTGAGCCTGCTGTCAGTTATTGATCCTTCTGTCAGTGATGCTGCTGTCAGTTATTGATGCTGCTGTCAGTGATGCTGCTGTCAGTTATTGATGCTGCTGTCAGTTATTGATCCTGCTGTCAGTGATGCTGCTGTCAGTTATTGATGCTGCTGTCAGTTATTGATCCTGCTGTCAGTTATTGATCCTGCTGTCAGTTATTGATCCTGCTCTCAGTTATTGCTGCTGCTGTCAGTTATTGAGCCTGCTGTCAGTTATTGATCCTTCTGTCAGTGATGCTGCTGTCAGTTATTGATCCTGCTGTCAGTGATGCTGCTGTCAGTTATTGATGCTGCTGTCAGTTATTGATCCTGCTGTCAGTGATGCTGCTGTCAGTTATTGATGCTGCTGTCAGTTATTGATCCTGCTGTCAGTGATGCTGCTGTCAGTTATTGATGCTGCTGTCAGTTATTGATCCTGCTGTCAGTTATTGATCCTGCTGTCAGTTATTGATCCTGCTCTCAGTTATTGCTGCTGCTGTCAGTTATTGAGCCTGCTGTCAGTTATTGATCCTTCTGTCAGTGATGCTGCTGTCAGTTATTGATCCTGCTGTCAGTGATGCTGCTGTCAGTTATTGATGCTGCTGTCAGTTATTGATCCTGCTGTCAGTGATGCTGCTGTCAGTTATTGATGCTGCTGTCAGTTATTGATCCTGCTGTCAGTTATTGATCCTGCTGTGTTATTGATCCTGCTGTCAGTTATTGATGCTGCTGTCAGTGATGCTGCTGTCAGTTATTGATTCTGCTGTCAGTTATTGATGCTGCTGTTGGTTATTGCTACTGGTGTCAGTTATTGATGCTGCTGTCAGTTATTGATGCTGCTGTTGGTTATTGATGCCGCTGTCAGTGATGCTGCTGTCAGTTATTGCTGCTGCTGTCAGTTATTGATCCTGCTCTCAGTTATTGATCCTGCTCTCAGTTATTGATGCTGCTGTCAGTTATTGCTGCTGCTGTCAGTTATTGATGCTGCTGTCAGTTATTGATGCTGCTGTCAGTTATTGCTGCTGCTGTCAGTTATTGATGCTGCTGTCAGTTATTGATCTTGCTGTCAGTTATTGATCCTGCTGTCAGTTATTGCTGCTGCTGTCAGTTATTGATCCTGCTCTCAGTTATTGATCTTGCTGTCAGTTATTGCTGCTGCTGTCAGTTATTGATCCTGCTCTCAGTTATTGATGCTGCTGTCAGTTATTGCTGCTGCTGTCAGTTATTGATGCTGCTGTCAGTTATTGATCTTGCTGTCAGTTATTGATCCTGCTGTCAGTTATTGCTGCTGCTGTCAGTTATTGATGCTGCTGTCAGTTATTGATCCTGCTGTCAGTTATTGCTGCTGCTGTCAGTTATTGATGCTGCTGTCAGTTATTGATCCTGCTGTCAGTTATTGCTGCTGCTGTCAGTTATTGATGCTACTGTTAGTTATTGATCCTGCTGTCAGTTATTGATCTTGCTGTCAGTTATTGATCCTTCTGTCAGTGATGCTGCTGCTGTCAGTTATTGATCCTGCTGTCAGTGATGCTGCTGTCAGTTATTGAGCCTGCTGTCAGTTATTGATCCTGCTGTCAGTGATGCTGCTGTCAGTTATTGATGCTGCTGTCAGTTATTGATGCTGCTGTCAGTTATTGATCCTGCTGTCAGTGATGCTGCTGTCAGTTATTGATGCTGCTGTCAGTTATTGAGCCTGCTGTCAGTTATTGATGCTGCTGTCAGTTATTGATCCTGTTGTCAGTTATTGATCCTGCTGTCAGTGATGCTGCTGTCAGTTATTGATCTTGCTCTCAGTGATGCTGCTGCTGTCAGTTATTGATCCTGCTGTCAGTGATGCTGCTGTCAGTTATTGATCCTGCTCTCAGTTATTGATGCTGCTGTCAGTTATTGCTGCTGCTGTCAGTTATTGAGCCTGCTGTCAGTTATTGATCCTGCTGTCAGTTATTGATCCTGCTGTCTGTGATGCTGCTGTCAGTTATTGATCCTGCTGTCAGTTATTGACCCTGCTGTCAGTTATTGATCCTGCTGTCAGTTATTGATCCTGCTGTCAGTTATTGATGCTGCTGTCATTTATTGATCCTGCTGTCAGTTATTGGTCCTGCTGTCAGTTATTGATGTTGCTGTCAGTTATTGATGCTACTGTCAGTTATTGATCCTGCTGTCAGTTATTGCTGCTGCTGTCAGTTATTGATCCTGCTGTCAGTTATTGCTGCTGCTGTCAGTTATTGATCCTGCTCTCAGTTATTGATGCTGCTGTCGGTTATTGATCCTGCTCTCAGTTATTGATGCTGCTGTCAGTGATTGATCCTGCTGTCAGTTATTGATCCTGCTGTCAGTGACGCTGCTGTCAGTTATTGATGCTGCTGTCAGTTATTGATGCTGCTGTCAGTTATTGATCCTGCTGTCAGTGATGCTGCTGTCAGTTATTGATGCTGCTGTCAGTTATTGATGCTGCTGTCAGTGATGCTGCTGTCAGTTATTGATCCTGCTGTCAGTGATGCTGCTGTCAGTTATTGATGCTGCTGTCAGTTATTGATCCTGCTGTCAGTGATGCTGCTGTCAGTTATTGATTCTGCTGTCAGTTATTGATGCTGCTGTTGGTTATTGCTACTGGTGTCAGTTATTGATGCTGCTTTTGGTTATTGATGCCGCTGTCAGTGATGCTGCTGTCAGTTATTGATGCTGCTGTTAGTTATTGCTACTGGTGTCAGTTATTGATCCTGCTGTCCGTTATTGATGCTGCTGTCAGTTATTGATGCTGCTTTTGGTTATTGATGCCGCTGTCAGTGATGCTGCTGTCAGTTATTGATGCTGCTGTTAGTTATTGCTACTGGTGTCAGTTATTGATGCTGCTGTCCGTTATTGATGCTGCTGTCAGTGATGCTGCTGTCAGTTATTGATGCTGCTGTTAGTTATTGCTACTGGTGTCAGTTATTGATGCTGCTGTCAGTTATTGATCCTGCTGTCAGTTATTGATGCTGCTGTCAGTTATTGATCCTGCTGTCAGTTATTGATGCTGCTGTCAGTTATTGATCCTGCTGTCAGTGATGCTGCTGTCAGTTATTGATGCTGCTGTCAGTGATGCTGCTGTCAGTTATTGATTCTGCTGTCAGTTATTGATGCTGCTGTTGGTTATTGCTACTGGTGTCAGTTATTGATGCTGCTTTTGGTTATTGATGCCGCTGTCAGTGATGCTGCTGTCAGTTATTGATGCTGCTGTTAGTTATTGCTACTGGTGTCAGTTATTGATCCTGCTGTCCGTTATTGATGCTGCTGTCAGTTATTGATGCTGCTTTTGGTTATTGATGCCGCTGTCAGTGATGCTGCTGTCAGTTATTGATGCTGCTGTTAGTTATTGCTACTGGTGTCAGTTATTGATGCTGCTGTCCGTTATTGATGCTGCTGTCAGTGATGCTGCTGTCAGTTATTGATGCTGCTGTTAGTTATTGCTACTGGTGTCAGTTATTGATGCTGCTGTCAGTTATTGATCCTGCTGTCAGTTATTGATGCTGCTGTCAGTTATTGCTACTGCTGTTGGTTATTGATCCTGCTGTCAGTTATTGATGCTGCTGTCAGTGATGCTGCTGTCAGTTATTGATCCTGCTTTCAGTTATTGCAGCTGCTGTTGGTTATTGATCCTGCTGTCAGTTATTGATGCTGCTGTCAGTGATGCTGCTGTCAGTTATTGCTGCTGCTGTCAGTTATTGCTACTGCTGTTGGTTATTGATCCTGCTGTCAGTTATTGATGCTGCTGTCAGTGATGCTGCTGTTGGTTATTGATGCTGCTGTCAGTTATTGCTACTGCTGTTGGTTATTGATCCTGCTGTCAGTGATGCTGCTGTCAGTTATTGCTGCTGCTATTATTGCTGCTGCTGTCAGTTATTGATCCTGCTTTCAGTTATTGCAGCTGCTGTTGGTTATTGATCCTGCTGTCAGTTATTGATGCTGCTGTCAGTGATGCTGCTGCTATTATTGCTGCTGCTGTCAGTTATTGATCCTGCTTTCAGTTATTGCTGCTGCTGTTGGTTATTGATCCTGCTGTCAGTTATTGATGCTGCTGTCAGTGATGATGCTGTCAGTTATTGCTGCTGCTGTTGGTTTTTGATCCAGCTGTCAGTTATTGATGCTGCTGTCAGTTATTGATGCTGCTGTCAGTTATTGATGCTGCTGTCACTGATGCAGCTGTCAGTTATTGGTCCTGCTGTCAGTTATTGATTCTGCTGTCAGTTATTGATCCTGCTGTCAGTTATTGATGCTGCTGTCAGTGATGCAGGTGTCAGTTATTGATCCTGCTGTCAGTTATTGATGCTGCTGTCATTTATTTATGCTGCTGTCGGTTATTGATCCTGCTGTCAGTTATTGATGCTGCTGTCAGTTATTGCTGCTGCTATCAGTTATTGATCCTGCTGTCAGTTATTGATGCTGCTGTCAGTTATTGATTCTGCTCTCAGTTATTGATCCTGCTGTCAGTTATTGATGCTGCTGTCAGTTATTGATCCTGCTGTCAGTGATGCTGCTGTCAGTTATTGATCCTGCTCTCAGTTATTGCTGCTGCTGTCAGTTATTGCTGCTGCTATCAGTTATTGATCCTGCTGTCAGTTATTGATGCTGCTGTCAGTTATTGATCCTGCTGTCAGTGATGCTGCTGTCAGTTATTGATGCTGCTGTCAGGTATTGATCCTGCTCTCAGTTATTGCTGCTGCTGTCCGTTATTGCTGCTGCTATCAGTTATTGATCCTGCTGTCAGTTATTGATCCTGCTGTCAGTTATTGCTGCTGCTGTCAGTTATTGATCCTGCTCTCAGTTATTGCTGCTGCTGTCAGTTATTGCTGCTGCTATCAGTTATTGATCCTGCTGTCAGTTATTGATCCTGCTGTCAGTTATTGCTGCTGCTGTCAGTTATTGATCCTGCTCTCAGTTATTGCTGCTGCTGTCAGTTATTGCTGCTGCTATCAGTTATTGATCCTGCTGTCAGTTATTGATCCTGCTCTCAGTTATTGCTGCTGCTGTCAGTTATTGCTGCTGCTATCAGTTATTGATCCTGCTGTCAGTGATGCTGCTGCTGTCAGTTATTGCTGCTGCTATCAGTTATTGATCCTGCTGTCAATTATTGATGCTGCTGTCAGTTATTGATCCTGCTGTCAGTTATTGACCCTGCTGTCAGTTATTGATGCTGCTGTACAGTATAGTGTTTACATGAATTACCCGCAGCAGATCTATACAGGTCGAGCTGGGCAAGGAGAGGGTTTCTGAAAGCACACTGCTACAGCAAATGCTGAACAAGTATTTGAAGGTTGAGCAGCGAGCTCATTGGCTGCTGATACAGCAGGAACCAATCAGCCGTGGCTGCCCTATAGAGAATGGTGTGATTGCAAGCAGATTGAGTTAGTTGAGTTGAGTTTCAGAAGATATCTGAGAAAATGTCAAGCTATACATTTAAAAGAAGAGAAAACAAGTTGTTTTATTTCAGATAACAGCTCAACCTATGAGTTATAAAAATCACAAAGTAGATCTTAATATCACAGTTTCTCAGACAAGAGATCAAATAGAGTCTTTCTCTAAAGTATCCAACTTTCTCATGAGAAAAAGACCTTGGTAATCTAATTTCTAGAGTTTTAGAAGTGATGCAAGAAAATGTAAAGCTTTGCAATCAGCAGAATCGAAATAAAGTTGTTTTATGGATTTTATCCTGAAACAAAAACCTGTTTTGTCTCCTCCAGAGTTTCACAACAGATCTAAAAATATGTGTTCTTATTTGTCAATACAAGTTAACTTGTAAGATATTTCAACATGGGCTCAGACATTCCTTGTTTGACCAAATGACCTGAGCTGCTATTAACATGAATCATTATCTATGTCAAGAATAGATAACGATAAGATAAGGTTTTTTTTTTTCTTTTTTTTTGGAGAAACATCTGAGACTGAGCATAAATCAAACCCTGAGTGGTCCGTTTTTCTTTGGCATCACATTTCTGCAACGCTTTGGGTCTGTTTGTCTTTCTTCTCTGGCTTTTGTCTCCGTTTGGAGGCAGAACGTGGTTTCTTTATCTGTTGCGTTAATGGGATGTGCTGTAAAAATCTGCCTTTCCAATGCCACCCACACAAACACTCGACTGTGATAAAACAAGCCATTTACTTTTGTTTTCTGCCACTGGTTTCTGTCTTTTCCACTTGGACTATAGTTTGTCTCTACTGCTAATACAGATAACAGCCAATCAAGAGTCTCAGTTTGACAAGTATATTGCTCATAGCACTGGGAGAGTGAATATGGCAGATAGTTTTAGTAATGGGTAAAAAGTCATCATGTCATTGGCGGTAGTGTCCAGATCCTCAGCAGAGATTCGACTGTGTGTGGCAAAGAAATGAACTGAATCATCATGTCATGGTTGAATTGAACTCATGAATTCTGTGTTCGCTGTGATTTCGCCAACTAGGCCGTGTTCCTGCATCAACAGAACAACATTCCTGTCCAATCACATTTTTGAGCCAAAAATTGCTTCAGTATTCAGTTGCCGCTACTGATCATGGACAGTTCAGTCTTCGCCAGGGTTATAATAATTTTTAATTTAATTAAATTTTACTTTTTACTAGGGCTGTCAAACGATTAATCGCGATTAATCGCATCCAAAATAAAAGTTTGTGTTTACATAATATATGTGGGTGCACTGTGTAGAATTATTTTTTTATATATAAATACATACACATGCTTGTATATATTTAAGAAATATTTTCATGTATATACTGTATATAGATTTATATATAATTTAAATATAAATATTTTACATATACGTCATATTTTTTTCTTAAATATACATGCATGTGTGCTTGTTTATTTATATATATATACAAAATAATTATACACAGTGCACCCACATATATTATGTAAACACAAACTTTTATTTTGGATGCGATTAATCGCGATTAATCGTTTGACAGCTCTACTTTTCACTTTGTCATTGTTTAGTTTTCTGATTTTTTGCTGCATTTTCATGTTTAATGTAGGCAACATTTAAAGGTTATAGTATGTCATGTATCAAAAACTAAAGCTAAATGCATTTTTTTTTGTCATTTTTATTTCAGTTTTCGAGTTTTAGTTTAGATCGTTTCCCCCCATTTTTATTTTTAATTGAATTCTAGAGTTGTCAATGTTTTATTTCACTGTATTGAAAGAAGGGATTTCCAAAGAGGAAAGTTGTTAAAGTGCATATCAAATGATTATTATATTTTAAAGGAAGACGTTTACGTAAAATAACACATGAATTTGTGCAACAGTCTTTCCTCCAGATAGCCAATTTACTCGCACAACAGTTTCGGAGAGCATTGCATGGTTCATGTGGTGCGTTTGGCTTCCCATAGAGCTCATAACTAAATAAATCAAGCTGCCTTACGATTAGAGAGGATAATTTGGCACGCACATGTGAGGGATGTCAGCACTTCGAAAATAAACGGCTAAACCAAAACAAAGACATTTAATAATGAGTCAATCTCTCTCTCCATTGGTTGCGAGCGTGTTTGGTGACTCCTGTCTCTTCTGTTCCTCCTCAGGTAATGCGTGTCAGAGCAGACTGGTGCCAGCGCTGGTTCGAGCTTCTCTGCCCACTGTGCCAGCCTCTCTGGGCATGAAGCACTTCTTCCCCTTTCCTCTGGACAGCGGATCCACACTCAGCCTCATTCCCAGCTTCAGCACCGTGAGTCTCACACACACTACATCTGGAGGTGCTAATGAAGTTCACTCGATTCTTGCGCCAGTGGTTACACACACACACACACCGCCGGTCGTGGTTCGAGGAGAGTGTTAGTGTGATAATTGTCACATGAGTGCTGGTATTTTGCTGGTGCTGCATGGGCTTTTTTTTGTCAGCATGCACATTTTTTTTTGCAAGATGCTGGCGTGGCACTAAAGCAGTCATCAGCGCTCACCGACAGATGCGAACCTCTCCGATTATTCATGCATGTGCTGAAGTCTGTAAAAGCACAACAGACAGACTGTGTTGTCTTAAGACGGCGTGACGCTGGGAGGGGATTTGGCTGGAGAGAAAGTGAACTGGCCGGACCTGCGTTTGGAAACGAGAGTGTGGGATTTTTCAAACATGCTGGTAACAGATGCATACATGTGGAGAGTTTGGTCATACACACACACACACACACAGTTGACATTTGCTCTGGATCTCTAATCTGTATTTAACAGACTTTTTCTTCAATAATGAGTTGTGCATTGGCCAGTAATCTGATAGTAGATTAACAGAAATCTCTCTCTCTCTCTCTCTCTGTCCTGCTCTTATGTTATGTTGGTGAAGCAGACTCCGATATTAAACTCCAGATTTGGCTTGATCATGGTTGTAAATGCATTTATTTCCCATTCTTTTTTCTCTGTCGGTACTCTTGCACGTGGCACTGATGCAACAGCATTTTTTTTTTTTTGCTCTGCTGGAGTGCAGAAACCAACCAGACGGCTTAAAATGACTCCAGTGCTCATTGAAGTGCAGTTTTTATTTGTCAGAATGGCTAAATTTGACTATTGTTAAACTATTAAAGAGCCCCTATCATAGCATTTGAAATGTTCCTATTTTTGTTTTAGGAGTTCCCAAAAACAGTTTAACATGCATGCAAGGATAAAAAAAACACTTTATTTGTCTTATAATATGCATTTATTTTTAACTGATTTGCTCACCGACTCCCAAATGATTCATTTTTCCAAACCACTCCTTTGCGTGACGCTAATCGGCGGTGATTGGTCAGATGACAGACCCAGTCAGTTATTGTTTGTTAGCATAACGCATAAACATATTGATAAAGCGCTACAGTACTACAAGACGCTCTATACTTTATGACAACTCCAACAGCGACAAACATTTCACATGTTTAAAAAAAATTGACATTGGAGACCTAGAAGCTGCGCTGAGGGTAACTTACACACACACAGATACACGCGCACACACATACTGCCTCGCGTCCCGACGCTACAAAACCGTTCAAAACCCATAAAAGCAACAATTATTAATAATACTTACAGGTTGTGATTCGAAGGAGGAAGCTGATCCATATACTGTACACTGGGTAAGTAAGTTACTGAGCCCTCCTTCGGGAACAACCGCTTGCGAATCCACATTTGAATTCATTTATGTTTTTGAACGATTAATTAAAATGATGAGAACACAATCGGGCTTTACTGTTGTGGTATCGTTGCAAATATGAACTGATTCTTCACATGAAAACAAAGTGGCTGAACTATCTTTGCATTGTAGAACACAGCGTCTTCTCGACATGATGCTATGATGAAGTATTTGAATGTGTAGACTTCAAGTTTACACTGCCAATATGTATCAACGTCACTACGAACCAGCTAATGACTCGTTTCAAAAACAATTCATTTCATAGACTCAGAGTCGACTCTCACTTTTGAAAGACAATAACTTTATATACGGTGCACTTTCAGATATAAATCTTTGCAGGATGTTTTCATTCCCTTAGAGCTGTATTCCACACCATATCAGTCCCTCCAGAAAAACGCGATTATGCGATCGCTGAATTCAATGCAAAATCAGCCAAAGTCCGCATATTTATGCGGGGGCCGCATTTTTTCAAATACGCCGCACTTTCGCCGCATAAATTGCCGATTTCCGTGCAAAATATGCGGGGTTTGCATAATTTCATAATCCTCGCATTTTCGTTGCAAAAAAAAGTCACATGTATCTTAGCAGAAAGTTGAAAAATGTTGCGTTTGCTTCACATAAGAGCAGCCATTTCCCCCTGTTTCCATGGGAACGTTATGAAGTGACGCAATTACGCGACGCCAGACAGACTCACGGAGGCGATTGACATCTCACAAATCGAACTCGTATAACTGTCTGTCGAACGTTCTACTGTCACATTGTTACTTAATAAACAACATAAGATAAAAGTAGTAGCATCAAACAGAAATTACCCGCACACATGCAGACAGTTCAACAGGGAGCGCGTAGCTCTTAAAGGGGCCACACCTTATTTACACTCTTACAGTCTGAAATAAAACAAGATGAGAAATTAAATATTCCCAGCACTTTCTATGATGTAGTATGCTTGTTTATCAAAGGTAGTAATAAGAAATGACTCTTATATTAACAGGATGTTGGGGGAATCACTTTTTTTCTCTTTTTCATCAAACCACAATTTTTGCAAGTTCCCTCAATTTTTGCAAATTCCAGCAATTTCATCGCATAAAATTGCATAAATATCCCACATATTCCATCGCATTTTTAAAGAAAACTGGCCGCATAATCAATCATTTTTTGCCCGCAACAATCACAAAAAAACTCTGTGTTTTTCTGGAAGGACTGAATACTATTATGGTAAATGTTAAATATAAATCGCAAATTTTTTCACAAATTTTTGGAAATTACCACCACAAAATCAGTCATTTTGATCGCAAAAATCACACAAAAAAATCGTGAAATCCTGGAGGGACTGCCATATGAACAGTCATTTATAAAAATCCATGATAGGGGATCTTTAAACTATTGTTGCACTGTTGAATACCCAGCATGCATTGTGGCAGGAGTTAAATCAGAGCTGTGTGTAGGCGCATGAGTGTGTTCTCGGGAAACAGTGAGGTCAGATCTATAGCTTGGTCTCAGAGGCGCATTAAACGTTCAATGGTTCAATATCGTAAACACAAAGGAATCTTATAGAATATGATGCCAGGGATTTTCCAACCCGAATATATGTTAACAGCAAACTTACAGGCCTGGAAAGATTTGCAGAGGTTTTTTAAAAAAAATGTGTGTGTGTATATATGTGTACTACACATTATCTGGAAAAAAATGCACATGATGGAATTTATATTCTTGATATAATAATTAAAATAAATACTAGTTCAAGACGTGTGGCATTGCACCTGGTTAGTGATACATTTAGACATACTTACGACTCTCTGGGTTGTTGTACTGCGATATAAAACGCTGCTATTCGGGCTGAAACATCAGATGGGAGTTTTTGGAAGGAACGTGGAATCCAGGCGGATTATGTGTGTCTATCGCAGATCCAGCGAAGAAATGTTAAGCTGTGCTTTTATAGTGGAGGTCATATGAGGGCAGAAGATAATATCAGCAATAATAATCAATCCAATCCGTGGCGTTAATCTGTTCAAAGGTGAATAACGACGGATGTGTCCGAGAAAAGAGACGAGAGCGAATGCCGTTTTCTGGGAAGGCTCTTGAAAATACCATTTATCTTTCCTGAAACCTGCATTTGTCTGCGAGAAACAATACAAACTCTATTTCCCCTGTAGAGAAGTCTGCACTACGCTATTGATTTCTCAGTGGAAAATTGCTCCGGAGTGAAACGCTGGAGTGACACTCACACACACACACACACTGGCCTCGATGGGTGAGTGTGTGTCCGGTTACCGGTTTCCTCTGTTGCTTTAGGCCTTGGTTCCCAAACCGGGGCTCGTGAGTTGATAAAAAACGAATTGTTCATTCAATCATACACTGTAAAAATGAATATGCTTTATCTAATCAAAAAAAAAATTTAAAAAAATGTGGCAACAGATAACTAGCAATATTATTAATTAAATTTAACTAGTTAGAATTGAGTAATAATTAATCAAATTAATTCCTTAAAAGTTAACCATTTAAAATGAGTAAAACTTACAACAACAACCAAAAAAACATAAATTGAAGTCACCATTATGGTGATCCTACGCTATCTCACGACCAATTCGTACGAGTGATTCAAAAGTGGCTAATTCGTACTAATTCATATGACCTCACTCGTACGATTTTGTACGATTTGTCTAAATTTACCTGACGGTTATGTTTAGGGGCGGGGTCATTCGTACGAATTCATACGAATTGGCTAATTCGTAAAATATGTACGATTTAGCAAAATCGTACTAATTCGTACGAGTGAGGTCGTACGAATTGTTATGGATTAGCCACCTCGTAAAATTCGTTACGAATTCCCGGGTTGGGTGATCAGTGTTTGTTTTAAAATTACGGTTTTCTCCTTCCGTGATTCTGCTTGTTAAAATCAGGTGTCTTCAATGTTGGCAATATAAAATAAAAAGTTCGTAATTAATCTTTGACGTCTGTCTGTTATAGTGAGATACTTTTGTTAATTTTTTTGGGTGTAAACTTTACTCATTTTAAATGGTTAACTTTTGAGGAATAATTTGATTAGTTATCACTCAATTGTTATTTGTTAAATTTAATTAATAATATTGCTTGTAATCTGTTGCCACAATTCTATTGATTAGATAAAGCATATTCATTTTTACAGTGTATAAATGTCAAATTTAAATAAATAAATAGCACAAAAAAGGCATGAAATGCTTAATGTGATTCATGAAATCTCTCTTATAATGTGCGTTTGGACATGCAATGACTTTTTTTCACATTTGTATAATTTCCAACATGTTTTTCCAGCATGATTTATAACAAAAAGCTTCATTTAAACACATAAAACTTTATTTTTCTGCCAAAGTAAAAGCATGATGCTTTAAAGTTTGAAAGTGAAGAATTAGTTTTCTAACTTCTAATGTAATATGATTGTATTGTATTGTGTGTGTGTGTGTGATTTACGAAGACATTAATACCTTTATTTAGCAAGGATTCATTAAATTTATCAAAAGTGACAGTAAAGACGTTTATAATGTTACAAAAGATTTCTTTGTTAAATAAAATCTTTTTTCTGTTCATCAAAGAATCCTGAAAAACAATTATTTTAAATTTGAATAATAACAATTTCAATATATTATGAATGTACTTTTCAATTATTTGAAACGTAACTTAAAATCTCAGGGGATAATTGTAAAGAAAATATGTTTTGTCAAAGCAAAGGTGTCAGCTGGCAAACAAGTTTATGAATCCCTCTCTATGGTTAATGAGCTCAAGGGATAAATAATGTGTGTGTTTTAAACGTTCTTCAGCGTTGTAAACACACACACACACGCAGCTGCCGGTCTCTCATTCCCACTGTTCCCGCTCTCACGCTGATGCTGTTCCCTGGTGATCTGCCAATGGCCTCTCCCTGTGGAATGCACTGATAATAACCCCGGCTTTTATTCCAGCCGTTTCGAGCCAGTTCGTCTGTGCAGCTGAGCATAATATACTGCATTTTGATTAAAACAATTTGTGCGTTTGCAGATGCAGAATCGGCGAGGGAGAATGAGACGGAGCCCGGAGGGGGTTTAGTTGACTAAATTGAAACGTCTCTCAAATCCTGACATATTCCTTGAGCCGTTTTCCATAAGCACAAAGCATTCCTCGGGTCTGAATCATCTGTATTATTGTTTTCGCTGACCTCAATGCATGCATGAAGCAAGTGTGAATCCTTCAGTGTCATAACTCTGATGTCAGCATAGATCACGTCTGACAGGACTTTACCGCTGTCGCTTTGATGCTTTATTACAAACTACTAGCCGATGATGACCTGTAGCGGGTCACACACACATACACACACACACACACACACACACAGGGAGGGTAAATGCTACCTGAAATTGCCTACCGCCATGCTTTGTTTCAGGTGCATATTATGATTATTATTTATGACATATTTATGATTTCACCTTATTATTTTTCACATAGTAGTTTTGGGTTCAAACTAGAGTGTGTTTGCGTCATCAACATTAGAATAACCACAAGTTTAGTTTATGTTTGGAAACCAATGCAAAGCAAACTTATGATATTCAACAGGTAATCAGCTGAAAGAAAGCAAACTCTTCCTGAGTAAATTAAGTATAAATATTAAGTTGGTTTAATATGTCAATTTTAGGTTTTGAATGTTTACTGATGCTATACTTAATATTTAATAGTAAGATCACTGTAAAAAAATATATTACTCAAGATTTGTTATCACAACATATTTTCTTTTGTCAAATCAACTTTATAATAATTTATTTTAGCTGAGATAACTTATTATTTTGAGTTTCTGATGATTAAATCAATCTCCTTCATTGTATTAACTCACTTTTTCCAGTTCGATCAACTTAAAATTTTAAGGCAACCCAGGTTACTTACTTTTTAAGTTAAACCAACAATATTTTTTTACAGTGTAGTAATCACAACATTTTTTCTTTTGTCAAATCAACTTAAATAATTTATTTAGTTCAGATAACATATAATTTTGAGTTTCTGATGATTAAATTAATCTCCTTCATTGTATTAACTCACTTTTTCCAGTTCGATCAACTTAAAATTTTAAGGCAACCCAGGTTACTTACTTTTTAAGTTAAACCAACAATATTTTTTTACAGTGTAGTAATCACAACATTTTTTCTTTTGTCAAATCAACTTAAATAATTTATTTAGTTCAGATAACATATAATTTTGAGTTTCTGATGATTAAATTAATCTCCTTCATTGTATTAACTCACTTTTTCCAGTTCAATGAACTTAAAATTTTAAGGCAACCAGGTTACTTACTTTTTTAAGTTAAAGTTAAACCATCAATATTTTTTTACAGTGCTGTAAAAAAAACTATTGTTGGTTTAACTTAAAAAATGAAGTAACCTGGTAGCCTTAAAATTTTAAATTTCATTGAAATGGACAAATTTAATTAATACAATGGAGATTGATTTAATCATCAGAAACTCAAAATATTATTTTATCTGAACTACATACATTATTTAAGTTGATTTGACAAAAGAAAAAAAATATTTTATAAAATGTTATAAAAACATATTAGTGAAAACATCTTACTATTCTCAACATGGATTTAATCTTTAAGTTATTATGAGGATGTATAAAACAAAAGGAAATCCCACAGAGTATCAATGAAAAAAGTATACCCGAAGAAAGAAAAAGTACAACTATAGCACATGAGTTAACACAAATGTGAACTTCTCAGCTATTTATCAACTGAACATTGGACACTTCGCTGTTTAACACTGTAGCTTTATTTTTTTAATGCATAATTGGGTGCATTTTGCTTGTGCATAGAATCGCAAACTTGGGAAGTGATGCTCTTTATGCATTCATTGCACCAATGAAGATGTCACGCAAGCCTCTTTACACCCCTAACACACAATGAAAGTCTCTGGAGAAGCTCACTTACGTCTTCAAACATAAGCTTTTCGGGAGATTTATGAGGTCACCGTGAGTTTAAAGAGCATGGGCTGTTTGAAGTGATCGCCTACAGCCACAGAAGAGTTAACTCTCGCTGCTCATTCCCCTTCACATCCAATTCCTGTTTTACATGCCAGTCAACATCATATACAAGCATGTCTCGCTTTCCTTCAGGGTCAAATGGAGTCGTCTGGCTCTGTTTACATGCGGCCTGATAAACCATTCCTAATCTGACTCGAGGCTCATGTAAACGCCTCAGACGGTGGATCTTAAATAAATAGCAGTCTTGTAAACATCTCAATCTGGCTGCTTTGTCAAAACTGTCTAGCGTGCATGACTAGCTTTTATTGTATTTGTTAAGTGAAGTTGCAAGAGAGATGCAAGAAGAAAGCTTTCTTGGCATATTTTCAGATAGAAAGGCAAACACACTTAATACACTTGGATGATGAGTTGATTTAACTCGTCTGCTCCGGAAGCAACCGATACAGATTTACTTTGATTTACTGTCACAAGTTATTCAAATGCAAATAGATATAAATATCTAAAAATATACATAAGTTACTTGAATTTATAATGTTCCATCAATTATCAAAGAAGCATGACAAAATTAATCAGCAAAATAAGATTTTCTTATCAAAGTGATAAAATGTTGTGTTGCAAAAATGAGTTAATATCTTTTCATCATGATTAAATGTGGAGACGATTAAAGCTGCGTAAAAACTTTCCATGCATATATTTATTACATGCGTCACATTTAAGAACGTCTCTCAAATGTGTGGACTAAAATATGCTGCCATGCAAGATAACAACTTTATATGTGTTTTTTATCTTTAATTTAATGCACAATAAATGCATCTGCACTAGAAAATAGGTGGCAGTTTTGTGTTAGTCCAAATGAAAATGGATCACATTTAAATGTGCATTAAATAATAATAATTATACATTTATGTGCTGCTTCCGCATAATTAATTTTGACAACCAATAGAATGTTAAACATTCAAGTTTTTCGTTTGCAGTTGCAGGTTTTTGAAACAGATCTATAACTGGGAATTGTTAAAGAGTTCATTGATTTTATATATATATATAAACAATAATAATACTTTTTTGGTTATAATTTGCTATTTTAATATTTGTGAATAATGTGATTTTAGATTGACAAAATGAAGTTGCTCTGCCGGCAATATTTCATTCTCCAGCATATTTTAGTGATTTACGAGCTTGAATAGTTTATCCAAAAATGCTGTCATTATTTATTCTTTCTGACATCTTTCAAAACAATGAAAATGAATGCTGACTACAGATGTCAAGCAAGATTTTCAGTGATGACTTTAGTGTCACTCTTTTTCCCAAAGCTATCATATGACTTCTAAACATTTGAAACACAGAGAATTAGACTAGTTTTATTATTCCTTTATTGGGTTTTTGAAGGTCCACATTCACTTGCATTGAGGGATAGAGAACAGCTTAGACGTTTGGTTAAATATATAGTTTTGGCATGAAGGTTTGATGGTGAGTAAATAATGACAGAATTGTAATTTTTGGATGTACTGTTCCTTTAATCCTGTAACTCATGTGGACAGTGTAATTAAAGGCTACGTCTACATTAATCCGGATAGATTTGAAAATGGCCGCCTCCGTACTCACTAGCGTTTTCCAGAAGTTTCTCATCCACACTGAAACGTCGTAAAACGCTAAATTCCCGTTACGTCATGAAACGTCACTGAGATGATACTGACAGAATCGACGTCATAATGTTCTCGTGTTATTCTTCTGGCAGGATCATTTTAAGCACAATATCTCAGCATTCACTGAAGCTTCAGGTCACACTCACTCAACATCATATGTTCGGTCTAAAACTCTTTTTACCGCAGGATCGGCAATGCAAGTAGTCTTGGTTTCCCCATACTGCCTTACCGCAGCGCGATTTTATTCCCGCTGAAAGCAGAGAATGTCTAATTGAAGAGAATTGCCACTGGCTGGTTACTTCCGGGTTCTGGACTGGCTGCAGTAACGCGTCTCTGTCCATGCGGGGGCGCTCGCGGTCGAGTGCAGAATGAATGGGAGTCAATGGGGTTTCACCCCCAGAAATCCACTTTTCTCAGGATGTAATTTGAAAGTTGCATTCAAAAGGGAGGGCTAAGAAAATACACTCAGCTGAAAATTGCATTTTTAAGTTCACTTTTCTGTTCTAAAAATCAGTTCAAAACTGTGATGACATCACACAATAGCAGAATGCTAGCGCGTTACGGCCAACAACGGCCTAACCTGTAAGAAATCAAAAGGACATAAGTACTCGTTCATTCGACTTTTGGCCTATAATCTATATCTATATTGAATCTATATTCAACAATAAAATCTTTTTTGATTTAACGACAAGCAGGTGAAAGAGACACATTTAGCCGTTTAGCCCCATAGACTCCCATTCATTCTGCACTCGCCCGTGAGCACCTCCAGTGGAATTCTAATGGAACTGCAACCAGGATGTTACACAATGGGGCTAATAGGAAGTGCCAAGGCTCTCCGTTAGACGGGCTCTGGTAGCATAACTTTTGTACCCGATTAAAGTTGTTGACACTTTAGTCATTAAATTAAATTTTTTATTTTTTTTTAAACTTGTGAAGTACAAGCGCAAACAATTTCCAATGCAAATAACAACTTCAACATCTATGTTAAACTGTACTTAGTACTTTTGTTTTTCTAATTGAAACGATTGACTATATGAGCTACGTACAGATAGACATTCTTAGCGCATTCTTAATTGTTGTTCGCTTGTGTTAGTAAATGCATTAACTACTGTTCACTAATTAACCTTATTGTAAAGTGTTCAACAATTTGTTTGCATGATCTTTTTAAAAAATATTTCTGGAAGTCTCTGGCATTTTCCTTGTATATACACGTTTTGGTAAATGTAGGCTACAGTATAAATACAGTTACAAGAAAAGGTATGTGAACCCATATAAACATACATAAACATGTTTTATGTAAAATATCTTATTCAGGAGAGTACTAAATAAAAAATAACATGCATTTTTTACGATCTCTTATTTTGTTAAATTTTGCATGTTAATTTAGTGAAAGAAAGTGTGGAAAACATGCTATGATTATTTTAGCGAAAATGCTTATTAAAATCGTTTTGAATTTACTTGGCAACCGTGAAATTATGGTTGGTCTGATTTCAGAGATTTTCATCGCCCAGCTCTTTCAGTCTTGCGGATTTGAAGTTGTTTTTTGAGCCTGAAGGCGTAGAGAAACTTTGGGAGGTCTGCGATACGGCCTTTTGTTGGCTAAATGTTGTGTAAATCTAAACATAGCTCTGTTGTGTGAGTGTAGAGACCTGTGTAGGAGGCTCTGCTGCTGCAGAAACTGATTATGGGATCTGAGTTCAGTGAACACTCCGCTCGCAGAGGAGAAGAGAGATGGAGATGAAGATACGAGTGGGCAAGAGCTTCTCATAATGAGCATAAACAGCTCCAGAAGCTCGACCCCAGGCTGGGAACAATGAAAATAGACCCATAAGTCTGTAGAGGACTGAACCACTTCTGCTCTGTTTGGGAGGTTGGACTCATAACTCTTATATATTCCTTGAGTGGAGGAAAAGTTTCATCACGGTGATCAGACTGGTAAATGCATGTACTACAGTAAAGAGCTTCAGTGTTTATTCTGCTATTTTACAGGTTCCTAGTTTTGCTTTGGTGTCTCCTACAGTAAGTTTAAATGCATCTAAGGTCAAAATACTCTTTCATTTTCTCGCAGAGTCTGAAATGGTTCGATCAAGGATTGAGTCTCTCTATAGTATACCCCTCCTTTCCCGAGCCTGCTCTGCTCTGATTGGTCAGATGGCCCAGTCTGTTGGGATTGGTCTCTGCGCTGATTGGTCAGATGGCCAAGTCTGTTGTGATTGGTCTCTGCTCTGATTGGTCAGATGACCCACTCTGTTGTGATTGGTCTCTGCTCTGATTGGTCAGATGACCCACTCTGTTGTGATTGGTCTCTGCTCTGATTGGTCAGATGACCCAGTCTGTTGTGATTGGTCACTGCTCTGATTGGTCAGATGACCCAGTCTGTTGTGATTGGTCTCTGCTCTGATTGGTCAGATGACCCAGTCTGTTGTGATTGGTCTCTCCTCTGATTGGTCAGATGACCCACTCTGTTGTGATTGGTTTCTGCTCTGATTGGTCAGATGGCCAAGTCTGTTGTGATTGGTCTCTGCTCTGATTGGTCAGATGACCCACTCTGTTGTGATTGGTCTCTGCTCTGATTGGTCAGATGACCCAGTCTGTTGTGATTGGTCACTGCTCTGATTGGTCAGATGACCCAGTCTGTTGTGATTGGTCTCTGCTCTGATTGGTCAGATGACCCAGTCTGTTGTGATTGGTCTCTCCTCTGATTGGTCAGATGACCCACTCTGTTGTGATTGGTTTCTGCTCTGATTGGTCAGATGGCCAAGTCTGTTGTGATTGGTCTCTGCTCTGATTGGTCAGATGACCCACTCTGTTGTGATTGGTCTCTGCTCTGATTGGTCAGATGACCCAGTCTGTTGTGATTGGTCTCTGCTCTGATTGGTCAGATGGCCCAGTCTGTTGTGATTGGTCTCTGCTCTGATTGGTCAGATGACCCAGTCTGTTGTGATTGGTCACTGCTCTGATTGGTCAGATGACCCAGTCTGTTGTGATTGGTCTCTGCTCTGATTGGTCAGATGGCCCAGTCTGTTGTGATTGGTCTCTGCTCTGATTGGTCAGATGGCCCAGTCTGTTGTGATTGGTCTCTGCTCTGGTCAGATGGTCTTTATTTTTTCACGATCCAGTCAGTTCCTGTTTGATAAAATCACCACATGATCCTTCAGAAATCAATCAAATATGAGGATTTGCTGCTCAAGAAACATTTATGATAATTATCAATGTTGTAAACGGCTTAAACTGTGATAGTTTTTTTTTTCAGGGTTATTTGATAGAAATAGAGAGTTCAAAAGAAATGTCAATATTATGCCTTTACTGTCTCTTTTGATCAATTTAATGTGTCCTTGTTGAATAAAAGAAAAGGTTTGGATAGTAGTGTACATATTTCCAAAGTCAAATATGCTGCGAAAGGGTGTAACAATACATTACAAGTTTGCAGCTTGTGAAGCTCCATGTGGAAAGTAGCATCACAACATATATAGGAACATATATCTCATATCAGAGTCATGCAGACGGAGAAGTGAGCCGAGTGCTTTCTGCGTAATGAAAGGGTTTGAACAGCAGCAGGTGTGTGTGATACGGGCTCTATTCAGCAAGGTCTTTGTGTCTCAGTGTGTGTGTGTGTGTGGGCAGAGGTTGTGCTGAAGCACCTCAATAGAAGCTTTTGCTGCAAAGGCCATTTACCCATCAGCCCCGGCTCTCATTCCCATCTGTCCGCGAGTGCTTTGCTCCGTTCAAGAGACTGCGCTCTTTATCCTGCAGGGCTGTTCTTTTCACCACAACCAGATCCTACACTTTCACATTCCTGCATTTTTCTCGCATTATATATCGAGTGCATGTGCATGCAAGATATCTCATTTGGGATTTTTCTTTCAACATCAGGGGCACCTTTCGCACCGGATCCAGACACCAGGGCGGGAAAGTTTTCCTGGTTGCATTCGCACCGCTAGTAGGATCTCTAAAGTGACGTGAGCCTAACGTGTTGGTGTGACTTTTATTTTGACGACGCTGAGCATCACAGCGCTCGCATTCTCCGTCTTCATTAGATTACATTCTCTACTAGATAGAACTGTTATACATAGAAAGTAGACGGTATTGAAAAGTTATTAGCGGATGCCGTGTGGCTGATGTCCAGTCCCAGACAGCAAACTGACATTGAATCAACGTGGAAACGACGTCTCTCATGACATTGAAACAACGTTGATTTTGCTCATCGAATTAACGTTGAACCAACGTCAGACGCGGCATTCTTCAAAGCTAAATGAAAATCGAAAATTGGTTTGCTTTCATAACGTTGAAACAACGCGTTGATTTCAAGTTGATTTTCCGTTAGTTTTGAAAGAATGACGCATCTGACGTTGGTTCAACGTTAATTCGATGAGCAAAACAATGTCAGATCAACGTTGTTTCGATGTCATATTTCCACGTTGATTCAATGTCAGTTTGCTATCTGGGGTGTCACTCAGCAGAAATAATAATAATTCATTACATATATATAGCGCTTTTCTCTGAACTCGAAGCACTTCACATGGAAGGGGGAATCTCCTCAACCACCACCAATGTGCAGCTCCACCTGGATGATGCGACGGCAGCCATTTTGTGCCAGAACACCCACCACACGCCAGCTTACTGGTGGAGAGGAGACATTGATGAAGCCAATCAGTGTATATGTGAAGAGTTCAGATGCAAAAGCCTCTAAGTGCCATTTGAAATTTTCTTCTAAAATGATCATTTTTATCAAGCTTGTATATTTAAGTTCAGTAATTTCACTTAAATGGCAATGATGATTACCTATGAATTGTCATTTAAGTGAATTTATTTTTGAACTTAAATATACAAGTTATTTATACAAGGCATTTAGAGGCTTTTGCATCTGAACTCTTCATGTGTATATATATATATATATATATATGGGGATGATTAGGAGGCGGACAGGACTTCATTCCATAGGTGACTGAAGATGAATGCGTCACGTTGATGGTTTCTGTGTCGTGTCGCAGTGTTAATTTCGTTATTGAAAACTATGACGACAAATGTTTGTTGACGACTTTTTTTCCCTGACTAAGACAAGACGATGAGAGACGATACCCACGTCATTAAACCATAACTGTGACCACCGGTATTATCAACATGTACAATATCGTTGATATCGGTCACGATTCATTCAAAAATGGCTGCCAAAATTAACAGTCAAGTCGTGCTGAACATTTTCCTTTTTTTGTCGTGGTAAAGTCTTAAATTTGGCTTTTAGAGGACTTAAAAAGGTCTTAAAGGATTAGTTCACTTTTGAAAAAACATTTGCTGATAATTTACTCACCCCCATGTCATCCAAGATGTCCACGTCTTTCTTTCCTCAGTCGAAAAGAAATTAAGGTTTTTGATGAAAACATTCCAGGATTTTTCTCCATATAATGGACTTCAATGGGGTCCAAACGGTCCAAGATCGAAAAGACAGTTATAACAGTTTCAGATGCAGCTTCAAATGTCTTTAAACGACTAAGAATAATGAATAAGGGTCGTATCATGTGAAACGATCGGTTATTTCAAAACTTATTCCAAAAATGTAACTTTTCTAAGGACAAATGCTAGCCTTGTAAGGCACGTTTGTAACGTCACGTAATACGTAATTACGTTCAAAAGGTCACGGGCGACGTAGCCGGAAGCACAGAATCAAAATCGTCCGACATCGTTGTTTTACCTTTTAATTCCTTTTTTGTAAACAGCGTTTGAGTTAGTTTTCACGATCAACCTATGTGTTCAACTTGTAAACACTCTGACTCTGTACTTCCGGCTACGTCTCCAATGACCTTTTGAACGTTATTCAAGACCCTTATTCATCGTCTGGTGTCGTTTAAAGACATTTGAAGCTGCACTGAAACTCTCTTTTGGACCTTGAACCGTTTGGACCCCATCGAAGTCCATTATATGGAGAAAAATCCTGGAACGTTTTCATCAAAAACCTTAATTTCTTTTCGACTGAGGAAAGAAAGACATGGACATCTTGGATGACGTGGGGGTGAGGAAATTATCAGCAAAAGTTTTTTCAAAAGTGAACTACTCCTTTAAAAGTCATTAAATTTGCTGTTAAAAATGTGCAGATACCCTGAATATATATAGGCTATAATCTGTGTGTTTACACAGCTTTTTTAAAAAAGCGTGTGCTGGTGTTTCTCGTGCGTTCAGGCAGTCAGCGTAGAGTAACGTCACGGATAGTTCCTACAGCACTGGTTTAGATCGACTCTGAACTAGAAGTTAAATTAGTTCCTCCAAAATGAGTTCCTAGAACTAAAATCGTTCAGCCGAAATACTTCCGTCATTATTTCTAGGAACTATGAACAGGTGTGAATAAAATAAAATTGTCCCGGGAACAACATGACGCTGTTTCGCTCTGTAAGGCTTCTTCTAAAGCTCCACTTTGAGATCTGTGATTTATATTTATATATCTCATTTAATTTCAATTCTCTTTTGCTGCAGCCTGTGGCACATGCCATAACTCATCATTACGTGTTCAATAAGTCAGATAAGCAGTTCAATATTTAATATGTGCTCCCTCAGATTTGTTTGGATGTTATCTGGGTCTCACGGGTAGATGATTCCCGCTCGTCTGCCTGTGGGATAATGTTGCTGGTGTTCATGAAGGAGATCGTGCTGTTCATCATCCTGGCCTCCTCATCCCGTTTTGAATTGTAAATTCTGGTGGTTAAAATCAATAGGTGCTTGGATTGGGATTCACACTCGTGGGTGTGTAATTGGGAAAAACATAAGGGCTGGTATTGCATCTGACAGGTCATTTATCCCACTTTAGATAATGGTAAGTGTGGTTGGTGTTGGCCACGGCTGGATTCGGTCATCAAAACTCGGTCTATGTTTTCTGTCGCGCTTTGTTTCTACAGAATAAACACTTTGTAAGTTCTGCCGATCTGTTTACCAGGGCGATTCCCTTAGAAAGGCCCGTTCAGTAGATGCATTCATAAAAGCAACAATCAAACAAGGCTGTTTAATTTTTTGTGGTCTGAAGCCGCTCTCAGATATTTGTAGAGTCGTGCAGCTCCGCGGTTCTCGTGCATTGATTACAAATCCTGCTGATGGAGCTTAAAATGGGCCTTTTGAATAATTGATCACTTGTTATGGTTAAGCAAAATCAATTTTAAATGCCAAAACTAAATGCAAGGAATGTAAATGTCGGTACGGCTTTTCCTTTCTTGTTTGATGCAATTAATGTAAGTTTGGGGTCAGTAAGATTTTTTTTTTAAATGTTTTTGAAAGAAGTCTCTCCTGCTCTACTAAAAGGAGTTCACTTTAAAAACAACTTGTGCTGATAATTTACTCACCCCCATGTCATCCAAGATGTCCTCGTCTTTCTTTCTTCAGTCGAAAAGAAATTAAGGTTTTTGATGAAAACATTCCAAGATTTTTTATATAATGCACTTTTTTTTTCCATATAATGGACTTCAATGGGGTCCAAACGGTTCAAGGTCCAAAAGAGAGTTTCAGTGCAGCTTCAAAGGGCTTTAAACGACACCAGACGATGAATAAGGGTCTTATCTAGAGAAACGATCACTCATTTAAAAAAAAAAACTCGTTCATCAAAATGAACAAATCTTTTCCCGAGTCAATTCGTTCATTTCGTTCGTTGAATGAACCAACTGACACGAAAAAAGATTTGTTCATTTTGATGAACGAGTTCAGACTGGAGAGTCACACAGAGCTTATAAAACGTAACTTTTTTTATTTATTTTTGAGATGACCGCTCGTTTCGCTAGATAAGACCCTTATTCATCGTCTGGAATCGTTTAAAGCCCTTTGAAGCTGCACTGAAACTCTCATTTGGACCTTGAACCGTTTGGACCCCATTGAAGTCCATTATATGGAGAAAAATCCTGGAATGTTTTCATCTAAAACCTTAATTTCTTTTCGACTTCTCGACCATCTTGGATGACATGCATGGGGGCGAGTAAATTATCAGCAAAAGTTTTTTTTAAAAAGTGAATTACTCCTTTAAGGCTGCACTTTATTAGATAAAAAAACAGTAAATTTGAAATATTATTATAATGTAAAAGAGCTGTTTTCTATGGAAGCTTGTTTCCGTCACTAATTTATTTATTTTTTTTAAATTGCTTTTTATCTCACAATTCTGAGTTTTTTTTTCTCACAAATGCGACATATCGAGATTATTACATATTTTCTCTGATTTGTGAGATATAAACTCACAATTTCGAGTTATCAGGCTAATTCTAAGGAAAAAAACACTGACTTTTCCCCCCTCCGAATAGTTAATATCTCACAATTCTGACTTTACAACAGAGTTTGCGACTTTATATCATGCATTTTCGACTTTATAACACGCAATTGCAACTTTATATCAATAAATTCTGACTTTATATCTCGCAATTCTGACTTTATATCACACAGTTCTGACGTTATATCTCGCAATTCTGAGAAATAAAGTCAGAAATGTGAGATAAAAAGACTCAATTACCTTTTTTATTTTTCATTCTGTGGCAGTAACAAGCTTCCATAGTTTTCTATGTGAATATCTAATAAAGTGTAATTTATTCCTGTGATTTTCAGCATCATTACTCCAGTCTTCAGTGTCACATGATTCTTCAGAAATCACTCTAATATGATGATCTGATGCTCAAGAAACATTTCCGATTATCATCAATGGACAGTTGTGCTGCTTCATGATTTTTTGATGAATATAAAGTTCAACAGTATTTATTTGAAATAGAAATGTAACTATGTAAAAGTGAATTTTTCGAAATGCAATTTTCAATTGTGCCAAATTGATTTGCTTTCAACCAATAGATTCACTCGCCCAGTAAAGATGCTGTTTTTTTGTTTGTGAAACGATCCTCCATAGATGTCAGATGGGTCATTGATGTAATGTAAGGTAATGTCATCACGGGTCAGCAGAGGCCGCGTCCCGTCAGCTGTCAGCTCTCAATCCGTGTTAAAGAGGAAGAGTGAGTGTGTGCCGCAGGAGGTTCACGTTCACAGACTGACATGTTTGCGTTGCATGGAGATGCTGCGTGTCTGTCAGGAAGCGTCTCGTGTCTGTCAGCGTGCGACGGGAGGCTGATTTAAGACGAGTTTGAATATCTTGACATCCGTGAGGTTCCACTTCATGCAGGAACAAACCAGATCTGAACATAAATTATATAGCAGGGAAGCGCTATAGGGCACTTAATGTGTCAGAGAACATTTCTGAAGTTTCCCTTAAAGCAATTTAGGGAAATAACAGTGTTTTCACTCAGAGTCAGACATCTTGAAGTCGAAGGAGTGAAGCCTTTGCTGCCAGTTCATCTTAAAAGGTCCCTGTGTGGAAAAGATGTTCTTGATTTGAATGTTATCTGAATGTGTGGCACTTTAACTTTAGACAGATTTGTTGATTATAATAAACCTCTGATGTTGGTGTTTTATTATTTGCACGTTTTAAGTCAAAATTCACCCTTCTATGTTTCATTTTTAAAAACGTTTCCTTTTTTTTCTAAATCGAATATAATTTTTAATTCCAGATGGGCTTTTCTTACAATCGACTGCAAGCTCGCATTCGGATCCGCCTCCATCCAATAAACAACCAATGGATTTGTTTTCTTTTGTCGATTGGTTGTGCATGATTTATGCATGTTATTGAGTTTTAAATGTATTTTTTTTTCACAAATTTGCTGTGCTTCTTAAAGAGAGCCAGACCGATATATCGGCAGACCGATATTATCGGCCGATATTAGGCATTTTCCAAACTATCGGTATCGGCAGTTATAATGGCCGATAAATGAATATTTCAAAAATAAAATAAAAACGGACGAAACGCTCTTCAACCATGTCATGAGTGTTGGAGTTGTATGGTTTGTCCACCAGAGGGCGCTCTACACCGTTCCTGTTGGCAACACTCGTTAAATTGGGCACGATACATACATTGCTTGAATAACATGTAAAAAAAGATCATCCACATCAGTTCTCTTAACTCAAATAAGCATGACAAAATTTGTGACTATCATGTCCAGTTTAAAATAAATAAAATAAAATGAAATATCGGCCGATATATCGGAATATCGGATTTTAAAACCAAAAATATTTGTATCGGTATCTGCCTTCAACATCCTTTATCGGTCGAGCTCTACTCTTAAACAACTATAAATTAAATCCTGATTTTTCAGTAGTGCCAAAAAGTGACGTTCGGAAGGGGATATTTGTTTTTTAATGACCCTACAAGTTCTATTAAACCGTCAAAATATGCAGAATATGTATATTCATATATAAGACACTAAACTGTATTTATCAGACAAAATTACTTTTTTTTGTAAAAAAGGCAACAGCTACAGGTTTTTTGATACTAAGTAAAAAAATGCAGGAAAACAAAAGGCTGACAGCAAATAGCTTATTAATCCGTTATTAATATTTAATTGGTCCTCTTTTGTTTTTGCGTGCGTTTAAAATTTCTGTATGACATCCTGGCCAAAATTAAAATTATGTTGGCACAATTTTTCATTGTGTTATCGCAAATAAAACAAGCACATCTACGCAATATGCTTACATAAATCTTTGAATATTTAAATAAATATCAATTTGTCCCATACCAGACATCACTTCTGACCACTACTGCATAACCAGTTTGCCATTCATAGTTTTTTAGGGGGTCAATAAGGTGTGTGAGGTCATGTAAACCGCGTTCTTTAATTTAGTAGACCAATTATTTCTCACTGTTTGTTTTTGTTTTCATGTCCAAATGCGATGGCGATTTCACAATCTCACACGAGCAAGGTTTCTACAGTCTTGCTCAACTTTCATAATGAGTTGTTTTTAGATGCTTATTGGGTTTTTATTGTGCATGTAAACGCTCTCAACGAGAAGCAGCGTTTCCTCGCGGCGTGTTTGGAGCGCGAGGTCATCACAGCACAGATGGTTTGTCTCTTTTTCTTTCTCTGCACTTTTTCTCGCTCACTTCCTGCGTTTTTTTTCACGTCCTCCGAGTCCTTTGATTTCCCAGCAGCTCTTCTGTGGCCAGCTGGACGTTCTCCAAAAACCTGCACCCACCCTCCTGGTTTAAAGCGCCGTCTCCTCATCTTGAGATTTATGCCGCAATTATATTATGTAACATTTTCAGATACGGTGTCAAGCTATCAAACACGTGCATGTGGTTTCGATATGGCATGGCTATTGACATCAGAGCATAACTTACTGCGACTGATTGGCCTGGTGTCGTGTAATAAAGAAGAGCGTATCAGGTTTCTAAAGTGCGTGTCACTTGTCTGGGCTTTAAGTGAAATTGATTTAGGAGCCTTATCTACAGCTGGCCGCAAAGACGATAGTGAATCGAAAGTGATTTTCTGCTTGTGTAACAGCGGCGCCTGCAGCAGGTTCGAGTCGTGGAAGAATCAGACACCAGAGACGAGAGCGATAGGCGCCGGTATATCAGTCCGAGAAGATCTGATAAATGGACGAATGAATGCAGCAGTCGGAGCTGAGAGCATCCGTGTAATTTCACTATACCTCATCTAAGGCCGAGATGCTCGAAGACCACCCATATCCTGTGCATAAAACACGAGTCGAGTCGAATACATTTCTTTATCCGATGAGAAGACATGCACACAAACAAGGATGGAAACCCATTTACTGAATGAATCCCTTAAGGGTCAGTATAACGCCCTTTTCACAATGTAAAATATGTGAAAAGAGTGTGAATGTGAAGTTTTAGCTCAAAATACCCCACAGATATTTTTAAATGTCATGTTAAAATTGTCACTTTTTGAGGCTGAGCAAAAACGCACCGTTTTTGTGTCTGTCCCTTTAAATGCAAATGAGCTGCTGCTCTTAGACCAGGAGGCGGAGCCAATGGTTAGTTGATGAGTTAATGTAACTCATGAGTCATTAATTAGCATATTCTGTCATGATAATCTATAAATAGCGTTCCCGGGGGCGGGGTTTATGTAAATTCCTTGCATGTTTCATTTTTAAAAACGTTTCTTGACTTCATTTTTTTTTTTCTAAATTGAATATAATTTTTTATTCCAGATGGGCTTAAAGTTAGTGATGTCACTAACCCGGGAGGAATGTCGTGTAGTTCGCAGCTTTAGATAACCGACCAAAATAAATAAACAACCTGCAATTGTTACCTTGTCGAGATGTTTCTAGCTTATTTGACCCATCAAAATGAGTTTTGTTGGTATACATTTATGCATGTAGGAGGTTGGTTCTGGGATTATCTACTATTTTTGACTTCTTTAATTTAGAGGTTACCATTTATTTTTTTTTAATTTAGGGAATCAAACCCTTCGGTTTCCTTTAACAATCCCCTCCACACTTTTAAATAAGTAAAACTACTCAAATTTAAGTCAATGCATTATCAAATTTTATTTTAAGTAAATACTGAACAAAAACAATACTACTTTTATTAACGTTTAAATTATTTTTTAATTAAAAAAAATAATATAAAAAATATATAATAAATATATAATATATAAAAAATAATAAAATATACCACGGATAAAATTCAAAAAGAATTGAACATTTAAACTCTAATATGATTCCTTTTTACTTTTTAGTACTTTTGAGGAACTAAATATAAAGAAACTTTATTACTATAAATTTTAAATATATTTTTAAAAAACTTCAAATAACACAATACTATTTAGAAGCATTTTATTTATTTTAAAATAAAGTATAAAGTTTGTGAGGAAATAACTTGAAGCATCACTGTCAGTCGAGACGCTGCGGCTGATATGCACAGACTCAGGTAATTCACACACACACTTAATCTCTCTCTCTCTGTCTCTAAAAACTGGATTAATAACTGCATCAGATTGATATCAATGTCTCAAGTCTCCATTACTAGCTCTAAAATGACGTTTTGGAATTAGAAACATGAAATGCGTAAGAAATTAGTCCTACACAAAAGCGTTTTAAAGGACAAAAACAAATATCCTGAAATAAAACATGAACAATGTCTTGAAGTGTGGTAACCCTATAAGCTGATTAATTGGCTCCAGCACAATTGAATTATTAGAAAATAAGGCACACCCGATGTATTTAGTTTCCAGTAAATGCTTAGTTTTTACAGCAAAACTCTAAATATGGATGTTTGTTATGAAATATAGGTTTAATCTACTTATTTTTTCCCAAAGAAAGAGAATCCCAGGCTGATCTGTCGCCCATAACTCCTGTAATTTCAGCAGACCTTTCTGAGTGTATCATTTTGATTTGGGTTCTCATCTAATCCTCGGTGGAAGTTGTTTTGCCCTCCTCCTTCCCGCCGTGTTGATTAAAGTGTGTGTGTGTGTGTGTGTGTGAAATTGCGTTGGCCTTTAACTGGATCCAGACTGTGCGTTCGCTCCTCAACCACATGTCGTGTTTCTGCTGAAGCCCCCGAGGGCCGCGGTTTATCACGCCGTCCGACGGGTAACAGAGTTGACATTCAGTACGCCGCTGGGTTGAGTGAGGCTAATAAAACTGGTTTTCCGTTCTCTCTCTCTTCTTCAGATGGACCAGGTTCAGAAAGCTGTTTTACATCACACGTTCAGCGCTTCGGCCTCGGCTAAAAGGAAAGGGGTCTCGTGTGGCGTGTGCCAGCTGAGGTTTAACTCACAGGTGAGTGTGTGTTCACCCCCTGACCTAAAACTACAGATATCATCATCCAACACAGTCGAGATGATGCCATAAAGCCAGTTTTACAGGTCGTTTAATTGCTTTGATTGTGTGTTAGTTGTATTATCACTTTCTGCATCTGTTTATGAATATTAAAGGAGTAGTTCACTGTTTTGCTGATAAAAAAAAAAAAAAACTTTTGTTGATAATTTTCATCCAAGATATCCATGTCTTTATTTCTTCAGTCAAAAAAAAAAAAAAGGTTTTTTGAATTTTTCTCCATATAATAGACTTCAATGGGGTCCAAACGGTTCAAGGTCCAAATGAGAGTTTCAGCGCAGCTTCAAAGGGCTTTAAATGACACCAGATGATGAATAAGGGTCTTATCAAGCGAAACGATCGGCTATTTAATTAACAAATAACAAAGTTTAAGTTTTATAAGCTCAAATGCTCGCCTTGCTCTGTTCTGTGATGTGCGTTCGTGACTCTCCTGTTCGAACTCGTTCATCAAAATGAACAAATCTTTTTTCGAGTCATTTCATTCGTTGAATGAACCAAATGACTCGAAAAAAGATTTGTTCATTTTGACCCTTATTCATCGTCTGGAATCGTTTAAAGCCCTTTGAAGCTGCACTGAAACTCTCATTTGGACCTTGAACCATTTGGACCCCATTGAAGTCCATTATATGGAGAAAATCCTGGAATGTTTTAATTTCTTTTCAGACTACATTGTTCCTACTATTTTGGTCAACCTACTACATTGGTCACACTGTCTGTTTTTGATTCACTATAAAGAAACTTACGGTGAGAATCATGTTTTAAGAATCGTTAGTTTCATGAATTGGGCTACACTGGTTGTGCATTGTTTTTAACGTATAATAAAGAATCAATTCAGAAGAGTCATTTGTTTTAGGAATCAATATACATTTAAAGTATTGATACACTGTGTGTAAAATAAGGGATCCATTTATACTGTGAGAAATGACCGTCCAGCCATCTATTATGCTGAGACTATAGACATGCACTGACTATATTCATTGAAGGTGACTTTGAAATGGCCAAGAGGACAATTTTTTTTTCGTCCTCCATCCATCCGTCGTTTTCAATTCAGGAGAACGTCTCTTCAGGAGAGACATTTAATCCAAATATGATTATTTAAAACAGCACTGCCCATATCCTCTCTCATTTACGCCGTCACTGACAGATATTAAGCTGTAATATCCGCAAGACTGAGGCCTATCAAAACAGTAATCACAGCTCATCATGGGCATCCGTCAGAACCGTGTGATAGGATGAAGGGGCGGGGCTTCGTTTGACCATTCACAGCTCCTGTAGCTCTCCAGTAGCCAATCACAGAGAGCGTCTGGGAGAGTTTATGCATTCAAATCACAGTGAAAGCTCATTATCATTGGTCGTTTGGGCTCCAGCTTCCAATCAGCTCCAATCTGAGCACGGGAAGCCTTTACATGGCACGTTTTCAAAAAAATAAATGGCTTCTGGAGAGTTACAGAGTCTAGCCAGACGTTCTGGGTGACTTTTGAAAAATGACATTTGGTTTTCATATATCGCCACTGGTCTATTTGAATATGAGACACTTGGTTATGGATTCTTCTGGCTGTATGAATTATAAATGAAGAGTTCAGATGCAAAAGCCTCTAAATGCCATTTGAAATTTTCTTCTTTAATGATGATTTTTATCAAACTTGTATATTTAAGTTTGGTGATTTCACTTAAATGGCAATGATAATTACCTATTAATTGTTATTTAAGTGAAATTACTGAACTTAAATATACACTCTAAAAAATGCTGGGTTTTAACCCAATTTTGGGTGAAATATGGACAAACCCAAAATGTTGGGTTAAAAATGTAATGTAAAAATTTAACCCAACGGCTGGGTTAGTCCATATTTGACCCAAAGTTGGGTTAAAACAACCCAGCATTTTTTAGAGTGTACAAGTTTGATAAAAATCATCATTAAAGAAGAAAATTTCAAATGGCATTTAGAGGCTTTTGCATCTGAACTCTTCAAATATAGTTTATAATGGCAGAGGAGAGAAACCTAGACAATTGTTGAAGAGATTCTGCTCGTTGCTGCCGAACACAGGCTGTGTCTGTTATGTCCTGTGGCCGTGATGGATGGTGCACTCAAAAAATTGCTGGGTTGTTTGGGTCAAATATGAACAAACCCAAATGTTGGGTCAAATATGAACATACCCAAATGTTGGGTAAAAAATCCAATAGAAAAAATTACAGTTAAAAGTGAAAGTTGAAGGTGGGTTAAAATTTGAAATTACATTTTTAACCCAACATTTGGGTTCGTCCATATTTCACCCAAATTTGGGTTCAAACAACCCAGTATTGTATAGAGTGTGTGTGTGTGTGTGTGTGTGTGTGTGTGTGTATATATGAAGAGTTCAGATGCAAAAGCCTCTAAATGCCATTTGAAATTTTCTTCTTTAATGATGATTTTTATCAAACTTGTATATTTAAGTTCAGTAATTTCACTTAAATAACAATTAATAGGTAATTATCATTGCAATTTAAGTGAAATCACTGAACTTAAATATACAAGCTTGATAAAAAATTATCATTCTAGAAGAAAATTTCAAATGGCACTTAGAGGCTTTTGCATCTGAACTCTTCATATATTCTGTTTGTAGCTTTTCTCTTTTAACACTGTACCGACACAACATAACATTTAACATAACAATCATTAATTAAGTAAAAAAAATAATTAATTAAATAGTAATTTTATGTCTATTCAATGTTTTCATCTGCAACAGTAATTTAATATCTTTGATAAATCTATCAATAAATATTGATTCAATGTGATCTTGCAAACTTTAATTGCACCAGTCAAACAGCACAGACGTCTGTGAATAAGGTGCAATCTATAATGAGCTTCATTTACATATAAAGGAGACATGTTTGTGTCGGAAAGAATGACAATGACTTTAATTAAACATTCACAATGTTAATTCAGCGCATTTAGAGCCTGGTTAAAACTGGAATGATGAAATAATCAGCATATCATATAATTAGACTATTATTTTCAGTTGATTGACAGTCCTACTTCTCATTCATGCATTACCAAGTTATATATAATTAAATAACCCAATAGTAATGCATCTTATGCTTACTCATTACATCATAATCTCAGAAGAATGTAATCGCTAAACTCAACTGAAATCAATAGGGAGTCGAGTCTCCCGTTTGAAGAGTGATATTTGTGTGTTCCCTATATAGGCAGCTTACTAGGTTTGGCCTAGTCTGAGTGATGGTGTGGTTTAAAGTGTGTGACAGAGAAGAAAAGATCTGTACGTGTGAGGTTATTATCCCCATAGTCCCGTACATTACACTTCCAGCTCACGAGGATGACTTTCAGGAAAACTGTGACACTTTACTACACTAATGTTCATTAGTTAGCAATACATTTATTACAGTATTTATTAATCTTTATTCATAGTGCATTAACTAATGTTAACAAAATGAGTTCATGCACAGTGAAATTAATATTATAAATGCACAAATCTGTTCATATCCGCGTGCATGAACACACTTGCTTTCACCTTCAAACCAGATTTATCATGGCTCAGTTTGACCAGGCCACACACACACACACACCGTTAGCGTTTTTGTTCAGTGAGTGTTATAAAAATTATAGAATAAATAAATAAATAAAATAAGAAATAATAATAATATATATATATTTTTAAATCATGAATAATTATATTTATTTGAATCATTCGACTGAAACATTTTAAATTAGGAATAATAAAAAATGTATTTATTATTTATTACTGTCCATAGCATAATTTATAAGCTAGTCTATGACTCAGATTTGGTGCTTGTTTTTTTTTAAGCTTTTACTTTAATATCGTGCAAACAACGTATTTCATAACATTCCTCTCAAGATGCATTTCTTTCCAACACCAGCTTGCTTGCCAGAGAGGTAATTTTATAAGGACATTAAGGGCAGATATACTGTTATGAAAAGCAATAAGACATCATGACAGATCAGTCTTCTTTTGATATATTGTATTTGTACAAATAGCATTGTGGGATATGGATCATAATCATATAGATTAATATCACGGGGGTTTGTAAGTAACACATCATTTGAGCGGGATAGTGTTATGAAAATAGCTTTAACGCCAAGATAAATGGGGTGTTTCTCGACACCTTCCAGCTATTGGTTTCGTCGGTCAATCACAGGGAAGAATGCAGTGAAACTTGATAAATGTCATGTGTAATCTGTGCCGCAATCAAGCATTCAGTAAAGGCACGACACGGATGAGGAGTCACAGGGAGGGCCGAGAGCAAACGCCCCAGCTAGGAGAAAGCGAGTGAGCCTTTAACTGAGTCCAATCAATCAATCAACCAATCAATCAATCAAGGCCACAGGACATAACAGACACAGCCTGTGTTCGGCAGCAACGAGCAGAAGCTCTTCAACAACTGTCTAGGTTTCTCTCCTCTGCCATTATAAACTGAATTTATAATTCATACACTTGAAAAAATCCATAACCAAGTGCCTCATATTCATGTGAGTAACAAAACTTAGAAATAAAAAAAATACGAATTGTTTATTCAATTTTCTGTCCGTCCGGACTGGCTGACTCACTCACTGACTCACTGACTCACTCACTGACTCACTCACTCACTGACTCACTCACTCACTGACTCACTCACTCACTGACTCACTGACTCACTGACTCACTCACTGACTCACTCACTGACTCACTCACTGACTCACTCACTCACTGACTCACTCACTGACTCACTCACTGACTCACTCACTCACTGACTCACTCACTCACTCACTGACTCACTCACTGACTCACTCACTGACTCACTCACTGACTCACTGACTCACTCACTCACTGACTCACTCACTGACTCACTGACTCACTCACTGACTCACTGACTCACTCACTCACTCACTGACTCACTCACTCACTCACTGACTCACTCACTCACTCACTCACTGACTCACTGACTCACTCACTCACTCACTCACTGACTCACTCAATCACTCACTGACTCACTCACTCACTCACTCACTCACTCACTGACTCACTCACTCACTGACTCACTGACTCACTGACTCACTGACTCACTCACTCACTCACTCACTCACTCACTCACTCACTCACTGACTCACTCACTCACTCACTCACTGACTCACTCACTGACTCACTCACTCACTCACTCACTGACTCACTCACTCACTCACTCACTCACTCACTCACTCACTCACTGACTCACTCACTCACTCACTCACTCACTCACTCACTCACTGACTCACTCACTCACTCACTCACTCACTGACTCACTGACTCACTCACTCACTCACTGACTCACTCACTGACTCACTCACTCACTCACTCACTGACTCACTGACTCACTCACTCACTCACTCACTCACTGACTCACTCACTCACTCACTGACTCACTCACTCACTCACTGACTCACTCACTCACTCACTCACTCACTCACTCACTCACTCACTGACTCACTCACTCACTCACTCACTGACTCACTCACTCACTCACTGACTCACTCACTGACTCACTGACTCACTCACTCACTCACTGACTCACTCACTCACTCACTCACTCACTGACTCACTCACTCACTCACTCACTGACTCACTCACTCACTCACTGACTCACTCACTCACTCATTTACTGACTCACTGACTCACTCACTCACTCACTGACTCACTCACTGACTCACTCACTCACTCACTCACTGACTCACTGACTCACTCACTCACTCACTCACTCACTGACTCACTCACTCACTCACTGACTCACTCACTCACTCACTGACTCACCCACTCACTCACTGACTCACTCACTCACTCACTGACTCACTCACTCACTCACTGACTCACTCACTCACTCACTGACTCACTCACTCACTCATAACTGACCTTATATTATATATATATATATATAGTATATGTATTATATTTATTTATTTATGTAAATATGTTATATTATATATAAATTAATTAATATATAATGTACTGTATATATATATATATATATATATATATATATATTAAGACAGGTGTATTATAATTTTAACAAATATTTGTCAATATAATTTAATTATCTGTAGAAGTACAATTCAATTGTGCAATTATTATAGTGATCAATTTAATGTAACTATTTAATTTGCAATAAATATGAAAGAACCTAATTAACAATACTTTATATATTTTAAAATATTTTAGTATTAAGTTATATGTGCCTCATGGTATATATAAAAATTAGGGCTGTCAAACGATTAATCGCGATTAATCACATCCAAAATAAAAGTTTGTGTTTACATAATATATGTGGGTGCACTGCGTATAATTATTTTATATATATATATATATATATATATATATATATATATATATATATATATATATAAAAATATTTATATTTATATATAATTTAAATATATAAAAATCGATATACAGTATATACATGAAAATATTTCTTAAATATATACAATATATATAAAATAATTATACACGGTGCACCCACATATATTATGTAAACACAAACTTTTATTTTGGATGTGATTAATCGCGATTACTCGTTTGACAGCCCTATATATATATATGTATATCTTATATCAAAATATAACAGGTTCCCGTCCCTATCAACCAACATTTGTACATTTTAAATTCCTTTCTCCAATGTTTCACAGCATCTTGTGTGAATTAGGTTTTTTTTTTCCGTTTCATTGTCCAGCTCATCACCTGTGGTGCCTCCACATCTGCAGCATAAGTCTGCGGCTCATTAGGCTTTGGATCAGATCCAGAGAGTCCACACATATTGTGCAGCATCTCTGTGCTTTACGGATAGGATTCACACACTTTCACACACCGAGAGCTGTATTTGGGCTGGGTTAAAGATGGCCGCCTCCGCCCAATCCCCCTCACAGATGCATGGGTTCTGCTCGCTGGTTTGATGTGGACACACGTGAGCTTGTTTGCCCATGACGGCTCAGAGTCTGGTCTGATGTTGCTAACACCTGGTCTGGGCTGGCCCTCTCCACGGGTTGGCCTGTTTTGTGTTTTCTAGAGCCAGGCATTGGCCCACTACAAAGGCACCAAACACGCCAAGAAGCTGAAATCCTTGGACGCGCCCAAATGCCTCAAACACAAGAGTTCCCCGCTCGGCAGAGAAAACGCCAGCAAGGATCCTCCTAAGAGCCTTTCTCCCTCCACCGGGAACACTGACGGAAAAGGTAAGAGAAGAGGCGTATTTAATGCTTGAAAACATCACTGTTTCTGCGGCTCATGCTTGCTTGAATGAACTCCTAACCCTAAATATGAGACTGCGACAAACATAAATGATGACTCGGATCTTGTGGCTTTGAAGCAAAGCGCGTTGTTTCTTTTTTAAAGTGCTTTTTTAATGATTGGCGGATGATAAAACGGCAAAAAAAATAAATTAATTAAGACTTGAGGTGCATCACATTTAGCGTTGTTCAGGTCGCTGGTAAAACAGAAAACCGTTGCAATCGTTTAATGCAATGTTTTAGTAACACAACGTGTCTCATTGGAGTCAAAATGTATTTAATTGCACCAAAAAAAATGTTTTTTTCTAGGGCTGTCAAACGATTAATCGCGATTAATCGCAGCTAAAATAAAAGTTTGTGTTTACATAATATATGTGTGTGTGTACTGTGTATAATTATTTTATATATATAAATACACACACATGCTTGTATATATTTAATATATATTTATATGTAGATTTATATATATAATGTATATTGTATGTAAATAAAAATATTTTATATATAAATAATATTTTTTTCTTAAATATACAAGCAAGTGTGTGTATTTATATATATATATATATATATATACAAAATAATTATACACAGTGCACCCACATATATTATGTAAACACAAACTTTTATTTTGGATGCGATTAATCACGATTAATCGTTTGACAGCCCTAATTTTTTCATCCATTTTTCAAAGATTTATTGAAAGTAAAATAGCAAAATAAGCAGACTTGAGGTATAGTCACATACATTTACCATCGGTTGGCAAAATTTGAATGTGATGATAGTGATAAACATACAATACACATCCGAAGCAATTCTGCTGGCTAGCAAACCAACCAACCCTGAATACATCATCAAAATGATGATTCATATAGTAAAAGCTGTACTCAGTTGCAACTAAAAAAATTAAACTTGCGAAATGCAATGAATGAAGAACTAAAGAAAATCTCATCCATGGTTACTGTTTCCAGCCGAAATCACTGCTGTCCAACAGCCTCTTAATAATGGGCAATTTTATACTATTGACGCTTTGCTAAGATACGAATCTCCATGCAGAACATCTAAGCTTGAATCTGAAAGGAAATTTGAATTTGCACATCAAAGTCCATCAGGCGAAATTCTGAAATGACTGGATTTTGCTCATGAAATTGAATGTAATGTTAAAGGAACACTCCGTCTTTTTTGGACTTTAGCTTATTCACCGTGTCCCCCAGAGTTAGATTAGTCCATAATACCCTTTTCATCTCTGTGTGTGCTGTAACCCTGTTTGACGCACCCACCGCTAGCCTAGCTTAGCACAAAGACTGGATATAAATGGCTACAGCTAGCATACTAATCCTAATAATAAGAATAAGCTAAATATGAGATGGTAGGTTGGTCTTCACTTCATATAAGAAGGTACAAACACTGGCTCATATTTGTATACAAGGCATTAGTCGGCCAGCTTCCTCAATATATGAATAGTTTATTAACTTTTAATAGTCAAGGGTATAATCTACGTCCAAGTAGATATATTCTTTTAAATGTTCCTTTAATGAAGATTTATTTATAGTGCATCAGCTGCTTGGAATGAGATCCAAAGTTCATTGAAACTTAATGAGTTCAAGCTACATTTAAACAAATTATTCAAATCTGTCTGCACTTGCTCTTAACATTTAATCTTGTTTTATTTTTGTATATGTGTGTGTTGTGTAATCTGTTTTATGTAGTTATGTATATTGTGTGCTGCTATTTTGGCCAGGGCTCACTTGTAAATGAGATATTTATCTAAATGTGACTATTTCCCTGGTTAAATAAAGAATAATAATAAAAAAAAGTCCAAAAGTCCAAAAAAGTCGGAGTGTTCCTTTAAATGTTGAGCACACCTTTCCATCGAGTCAAATCTAAAGATCAGCAGCCGGTTGCAAAGAAACACCTGAGGGTTTTCTGCTTTCGTTGATCTGGTCCCAGAATATCCGAAACTTGAGTGTTAATTCAACCTGGGCCAGTAAAAGCCACCCAGAAACGGTACGAAAAATGCACGGATCTGCTTGAGTTCTGCTGTTCAGTGCAACAGAGGAAACATTCATCATATTTCCCTGGACAAGAGTTGACCTCCACTTCTATTTCTGTCACAAAGATCTCTCTCTGAACTGGAAACAAGAAATATCTTCCAAGAATCGGCTTAAAGGCCATAATTTCTATCCTAGGCTAGGCGTCTCTCAGTACTTTAGTTGATGTTGCACCAGTACAAACTTCATATTCATGTGCGCCGGTGGAAATTAGCTTGACGCTCACTTCAGGTTCTGCTTTTCCTTGACCTCTCCTGGTCTCGATGTTTTTCCCGAGTGAAGAGAGGTTATATATCGCTCTCGTGGTTCATTAGGACTCGTTCTGCTGTTTCAGATGATACAAAGCAAACAGCATCCTCCTGTGTGTGTGTAGCGATCCAGGGGTTGGCTGTATTCTCTGCAGGATTACAGCTGGATCAGGCGGCTGGAGTTTAATGGCACAAAATTGTGTACGCAAGCACATCGTGAGATTAGTTGCACTCAACACATGTCTGGAACCTGTTCTGGAACCAGTAATTTACTCCACTTCTTTTTCTTGTTCTGCTTGTTTAAGCCCAGCAGTCGAGTTCGCCCAATAAAAAAGTCTATTTGTACTCAAACACCTGGTGTAATCTAATTTGCGGCTCTTTAAAGCAAAAGTGTAGCCTGAAGTTAGGTTTGTCTTGTAAAGCAATGAGCCGGATGACGTGCCTTTAGATGCAACAATAAACACATAAACACTAAAGATGCACTAGTGTCAGCAGTTTGTGTGTTGTGCAATATTTATAATAACATGTGTCTGTTGCCAGCAGGTCTTGTCAACGCTTTGGGGTGAATTCACTAAATAGTTGCAACAGTTACTGCAAAAAAATGCATTTTTTTGTGCAATTTTTTCTTTAAAAACAAATAGTTTTTAGGGCTGTCAAACGATTAATCGCGATTAACTGCATCCAAAAAAAAAAAGTTTGTGTTTACATAATATATGTGTGTGCACTGTGTATAATTATTTTCTGTATATATATATATATATATATATATATATATATATATATATATATATATATATATATATACAGTATATAAATACACACACATGCTTGTATATTTAAGAAAAAAAATATTATTTATATATAAAATATTTATATTTATATATAATATAAATTATATATAAATCTATATACAATATACATGAAAATATTTCATAAATATATACAAGCATGTGTTTGTATTTATATATATATATATATATATAATTATACACAGTGCACCCACATATATCAATGTAAACACAAACTTTTATTTTGGATGCGATTAATCGCTTGACAGCCCTAATAGTTTTAAATCTTCTTTTGTTTTATTGAAGTCAAAATGTATCCAGTAGTGTTCAAAAGTGATGTCCAACCTTGGAAAAGAGTGACATCTTTAAAAAGTAAACATTTCGTCAGCATATTGCGTTATTGTGCTTGCAGTCGATTGTTTAATTTGTGATAATAACGCAATAAAACATGACAATTTGTCCAGACATCAGTTTTGGCCAGGCTGTCGTAACAGAGAAATTGTGAAAACATGCCAAAACAAGAGAGAACCAACGAAATATTAATTACTGATTATGTTGTAGTCAATGTATGATTTTTCCTGAGTTTTTTTTAAATCTGTTGCTGTAGTGTCTTTTTCCTAAAATAATTTTGTCAGATACCAAGTTTAGTGTTTTAAAGCAACATAAATACATCACTTTTGGCCACTTTTATGTGTAAAAACAAAAATGTATCACTTTTTCTATTAACATCCTTTTGCATTTACTTTTATTATTTCTTTGCATACATTGTTTGTTTAATACAGTTTTGTCTTCTGCTTCATGCATCATTATTTTGACTGCATGGCAATCCAGTTTAAACAGGCACTAAATGTGCTAAAATAAGGATGCACTGTATTTAAAGGTGCTATATGTAGTTTTTAGCGGCCTCTATCGGTGATGTTTCAGATTGCAACCAATGTTTCCAAGAGCGCTTGTGCTCAAAAACAAGAGCGATCACTCATGGTACAATAGGGCTAGGTAATAAATATCGATTTCTCGATACTAATCGATTCTCATTTTTACGAACCGATATCGATTCTTAAATCTCAAGAATCGATTAGTCATCCTGTTTCATTTGAATGAATGGGACATTGTATCGTGGCTGCGCACATCCAAAAAATCGCAATAATCTTTGTCCTTTGTTACTATTGATATGAAACAAAGTCTCAATTTTCAAATTACGTCCATTTTCCTTGGAAATTCAAAAACATAAATAGTGTTTTGTCGCGGTGGCGTGAGATCGCTCTGGAGAAGCAGCAGCGCTGATCTCTCTTCCGGCTTAATAATACCAGTCACAGCGCCAAATAAACATGAATGAGCATCTGAAAGTGTGTTAAAGATAGAGTACAACTTATCCAAATCTGTATCACGTCACATTGATTCACTCAATCAGCGTTTCAACCGTGGAAAGACGTCAGTTAAACAGCTTGTAATCAATGTATCGTCATATTTACCTCAGAAAACCCACATAAACTCGTTAGTCAGATAGAAAAAATAACTCTAGAGAGGAGCATTTTGCTAAATATATACACCATATTACATATGCATTATAATCTTAATGTTCTTCAATATTTAATGCATATTTGAATAAATCTGGCAAGTTTTTATGACAGCCACCATTTAAATGTTTATATTTCATATAATCTTCTTATTATAAAAATAAATTAAAGTGTAATTTAAGTGTTTGTATAGCTACAAAACAGTTCATTATTACCTTAATATTAGGCTAATGAAGTCTATAGGCTACAACTAGACTCCCATAGTTTACAGCATTAGTTAAGAGATTTGATTTCCTTGAGAAAATTTGCCATTTATTGTAACTCATATCCAAAATAATCGAAATCGAATCGAATTGCAAGCTTGTGAATCGAAATCGAATCGAATTGTGAAATTTGTCTCAATACCCAGCCTTTTACAACCCCTTCACACACAGGCAATAAAAAAAAAACATTCATTTTAGAAGAAAAGTTACATATAGCACCTTTAAATAAAGTATTTTCTATTCTTTCCAGTGCAAACATGCCTTCTTTCCAATGAGGCTCATATTGATTGTGCCTTAATCATAAACCCTGTGCTATTGTGGAGTTACTCAGCGCAATCACAGTAAAGTACATTTGATTATGATAATGTGCTTGCACTCTTTATTACTCAGAAGAATGGGATTTGCACCAAGTTTCGTGTGTCGCTACGTTTGCGTCATTATCTGATTTGCATAAATGCGTTGTGCTAAAACAACTCATGCACCTCGTGCAAATAAATAGTGCTATCAGCAGGAGCAATTCATTTCAGTCAATTCTCCCCTTTGGATCTCCGGAAAGGAAACGCAGGGATCGGTGACCTACCTCTGCCGTTATCAGGAAGCTAATCGAGCCGGTGTATTGTTTGCATTAATAAGGCTTGCGAATGAAGAAAGGCACCGTGACCCAGCTGAGTACATGATCACGCAGGGCCAGAAACCTCCCGATAAATCACGGCACATCATACCGAACGCAGCACAACACCCGACCGATTCGCTGGGTTTTGCGTTTGTTTGTCAAAATGCCACTCGGTAATGAATATTAATGTGCGGAGATGTCAGAGAGATGAATTGTGGGGGCGTCTGAAAGCTGCATTATCTCCAGTTTATTTGCTGCATGTAATGAATAGCAGAGGCTGAGACACTAATAGATGGGCTTCAGAGAGCAGAAAGAAGCGGCTCGTGGTGTTTAATGTGTTTAATTCAAGGTTGATGTTATTTTTTCTCCCATTAAATAACAGTCAGGATTGGGAAGGGAATCATGTGTGGGAAGCAAGCATGTATGCATTTGACCACATGTTTTGTAGTGGATGGTTCTTCATTATTACGCTCTAAAAATTGCTTGGTTGTTTTTTTAACCCAACTCTGGGTCAAAGCCATTGGGTTACATTTTTTTTATTACATTTTTAACCCAACATTTGGGTTTGTCCATATTTGACCCAAAGTTGGGTTAAAACAACCCAGCTTTTTTAGAGCTTGTCTATAAACTTTGCATGCTAATTATTTTGGACCTGGCAATAAACACAGACTACAGGTCGTACAGGTGTATTTGAGAATGAAATAAAACAAAAAATTGTTTATTTTTTAATTTGAATGTATTCATTCTTCACTGTAAGGTTCACTATAAAAATTGCTGGGTTGTTTTAACCCAACTTTGGGTCAAATATGGACAAACCCAGCCATTGGGTTACACTCTAAAAATGCTGGCTTGTTTTAACTCAACTTTGGGTCAAATATGGACAAACCCAAAATGTTGGGTTAAAATGTAATTAAAAAAATGGAGTTTGTCCGCATTTGACCCAAAGTTTGGTTAAAACAACCTAGCAATTTTTAGAGTGTGGCTATAGTTAATTTTCAACTCCAGTCCATGGTTGGGCCTTTACACTACAACATTTACTAATGTTGTAACAATTTAGCATGGTTTCCACACAGATATGAACTGTTTTCAACATTGGCTTGGCAATAATCACATAAATGTCTTTTTGAGCTGCAAATCCTCATATTAGAGTGCACTCTAAAAATGCTGGGTTGTTTTAACCCAACTTTGGGACAAATATGGACAAACCAAACGTTGGGTTAAAAAATGCAATTAAAAAATGTAACCCAATGGCTGGGTTTGTTCATATTTGACCCAAAGTTGGGTTAAAACAACACAGCAATTTTCAGGGTGTATTAAAAACACCACATACACTCTTAGAAGAAATGGTTCTATTTAGAACCAGAAATGGTTCCATCCCCCGCTTCATATATGGAACTCCAAAATGGTTCTATATAGAATCATTTTTTTTTTTTGTAAAAGGTTCTATTGGCCAAGTATGGAACCCCAGGGTTCTATATAGAACCCAGAGGAACCCTTTTTTTAAGAGTGTATAGAACCTTTTAGGGGTTCCAAATACTTGGCGCTGATAGAACCTTTTAAGGTTCTATATAGAACCTTTTCTTCTAAGAGTGTACACGCATAAACAACATTAAAAGCTGGGTTTTCACCACAGGGGGTCTTGCAATGAAATACATCCTGCTCTTCAGAATTTGCATGCATATAAGCCGTGTAGCTTCTTTTGTTTAATATATTTTTTATGTTTTGTGAAGTCCCTGAAAAAATGCTTTACATTGTTATAGTTAGTATTAGAAGTAAAAGTAGCAGCTTTGTCGAATATTCTGGAAATAATTACTAAATGACAGTGAAAGCTAGTTTACTTTCTATTCCCTACTGCATCTAGAAAAATCGATGCAAGAAAATCCAGAAATGGGGACGCCACAGACTTGTATGATAGAAAAATGGAGCAGAAATAAGAACTTGTCAAAGCTGAAAATAACATCTAATCAGTGAGATGGCAGCTCTGTCTGAGAGTTCGGTCACGGTGCCGTTCTGTGATCTGAGGCTCGAGATGGACAGAGAGATGACAAGATGAGTCAGCTGTGTGTGTGTGTGTGTGTGTGTGCTTCCATCTCTCTGTTCCAGTCCAGTGCTGTAGGAAATGTACCCTGATATTAGCTATTAAAGAGCGGATTGTCAGGGGAGAGACGCCAGAGCTGCACAAAACAGGCAGAAAGAGAAGCAGAAGAGACGAATCACGTGATTCACGAGGAAGAGCACCAGAGTCGTAATTAGGGTTGTAACGGTATACCGGTATGACGGTTTATCGCGATATTGGCATGTACGATTATCATATCGTGCACATTTGCTTATCCGCGGTTAAAAAAAAAAAAAAAAAAAAAAAAAACAGATTTCACCTGCACTGCCGCATGCAACTTCTTTCAGCTTGACTGCTTACTCCATATCCGTACAGCGCTGAAAATGTCCGAGACAGAGGCTGCGAATCTCTATCTCCCGCCAAAAAAATAAATAAAATCTGCAGTATGGGAATATTTTGTAACTTATATCCGAAAAACGATCGTGATGTTGTCCTTGAAGATGGATATCCAGTTTGCAAGATATGTGGACGAAGAGTGGCTGCAAAAGGAGTAAACACGTCGAACATGTTCTCCCATATTCAGGAACACCATCCCTCCGTGAAGATAAAGGTTATTCATAACTTTTATAACTTAACATACTATTTCTGTCATGCTGAGGGAATCCCGGTCTGTCAAAAAGACGCACACATGCGTCTTTTTGCGTTACAAAACAGATGCCACGTAAAATGTGCGATTTAAAAAGATAGATGGATAAATAAAGCAAAATATAGCTATGCAGTAGCCTAAATCAAATCGCGATGTGCGTGTCTGTCTGTGAATATACAACGCAAAAAGACTGGTGTGCAAGCCCCTTCTATATTCAGCGTGTCTCTGAATGAGCAGCGCCGTTTCGTCTAGTAGATCTAGTACACACTCAAGTACGCATGAACATATCTAGACAGAGAACACTTAATGTGCACTTTATAATTATTTTTTTAAAGAATAATCATCAAATACACTGACTGAAACTCATAGGTGTTCAGTAGGTGTTAACGCGGGGTTAAATGTAACACGGACCGTTTACACAGTTCGTCAGGATCAAGCAGGCTGTCTTTCCGCTATTTTTCTCTTGCTGCCAGAAGACGGTCTCCCGCGAATTTGCGGAAAGTTTTGATTATATTTCGTGAAGATACTGGACAGAGTGTTTTGACACCATGAAAGTAATTTTTTTCATCATAGGTTTTTTTCGGTTTCTGAGTTGGGTGTATACGTTTCCAAATCTAACTTTATATTGCCTTAATCACCGTCTTGTTGGCTCAAACATAGCACCGTTTTGAAACATGTCAGCAATTCCTAGCGACTGTTAGCTAGGTTTAAAATATGTAATACACAGCGGGGTTAATTCTAACAGATGGTACAACTAAGCCTCCAAGTGTACAATGATAATCAAATGAAAACGGAGCCACACAACTTTTCAGGTTTAACTTTGTTAGACGTTCACAAACAATGTTGGGATTTAAAATGTTTAAAATTTAGTGTTCTATAAATGATAACTTGTTTATTTATTAAAAATATGGCCTGTTATTAATGCAATAAACCCTTTAAATTTTTATTTTAAGCTAATTTGTATTATCATCATTACTGTTATTAATAATAATAATAATAATAATAATAATAATTGTACATCATGCAGCTGCCACACACAAATCTAATTTAATTGAAATTACAATATTTATAATTTTATTTATTATTATTTATTGCAAAACTATGCAGCCCTTTTCTATGTCTCTATCCATGATATTGATCCATAATAGAAGGATGATTGGATGAGGGATATGGATATCTGTCTATACAGATGCACAAACAATATCAAACTATACAAATAAAATAGTACTGAATTATGTGTGTTACACACAAGTGTTACAACTAACCCCTCTCTCTGTTACAATTAACCCCGCAGGTAAGTTGTAACATTTGCACTTCTGTCACTTTCAGTGCAACTGTACAAAAATGGTAGGTCCTAGAAAAAAACTTTAAGTGTTCATTTGTAGCAGAGATGTGCATGTTGCTTGTGTAAACAAAGTATTAATCTAACCTAATTATTTTTTAATTAATTGAGCCAAAAGCAAAAAGCGTTAGGTTGTGCCCCGCTCTCCCCTACAACCTGGAAAAAAAGAGTTTGGTTTAGCCTATGACTAAAACATATTACTGTTGTGTATAGTTTTTTTGTCCATGTTTTAATTTATTAAACTTCTCTTGTGTAGACAAACTAAAGTTGTTACATTTTATCTGATTGCATTCTCAAAAATACATTTTGTATTCAATCACAGAATCCAGACCAGTTATTTCAGACAACCCAGAATTTCTGAGGAAATAAATATACATTTCATAAAGACTCTATTGAAAAAAACTTTGTTACAATAAACCATGTTCAACCAAAAACAATATCTGTTTTTATTCATTTAAGGGCCATTGTAGCTGATGCTGATTATAATAATGATAGTTTAATATCGTATACCGTGAAACCGTGAAACCGTGATATTTTCTGAGACGATTATCATACCGTGAAAATCTCATACCGTTGCAACCCTAGTCGTAATTACGAGTGGGAAGCTCGGGATTTTCTTTAAGCCCCAAGTTTACGACGAGTTGGGGCCATGTCAATAACAGATGGATGGATGGATGGATGGATGGATAGATAGATGGATAAATTGATGGATGGATGGATGGATGGATGGATAAATTAATAGATGGGTGGATAAATGGATGGATGGATGGATGGATGGATGGATGGATGGATATATGGATGGATATATGGATGGATAAATGGATGGATAAATGGATGGATGGAAAGATGGATAAATTGATGGATGGATATATGGATGGATGGGTGGATGAATGAATGAATGGATGGATGGATGGATAAATGGATGGGTGGATGGATAGATGGATAAATTAATATATGGATGGATAAATTAATGGATGGATGGATGGATTAATGGATGGATGGATGGATGGATAAAGTGATGGATGGATGGATATATGAGTGGATGGATGAATGGATTAATGGATGGGTGGATGGATGAATGAATAAATGGATGGGTGGATGGATGAATGGATAAATGGGTGGATGGATGAATGGATAAATGGATGGGTGGATGGATGAATGGATAAATGGGTGGATGGTTGAATGAATGGATTAATGGATGGGTGGATGGATGATTGGATAAATGGGTGGATGGTTGAATGAATGGATTAATGGATGGATGGATAGATGGATAAATTAATAGATGGATGGATAAATGAATGGATGGATGGATGTATAAATGGATGGATTGATGGATGGATGGATGGATGGATGGATGGATGGATAAATTGATGGATAGATGGATAAATTGATGGATGGATGGATAGATGGATGGATAAATTGATGGATAGATGGATAAATTGATGGATGGATGGATAGATGGATGGATAAATTGATGGATAGATGGATAAATGGATGGATGGATGGATAAATGGATGGGTGGGTGGATGGATGGATGGATGGATAAATGGATAGATGGGTTAATGGATGGGTGGATGGATGAATGGAAAAATGGATGGATTAATGGATGGATGGATGATATATCGATGGATAAACAGATGGCTGGATGGATAAATTGATGGATGGATAAACTGATGGATGGATAAATTGACGGATAAATAAATGCATGGATGGATGCAGCATTAATTAAAAAACAACAATGAAATGTTCACTTTATTTTATCAAGGCCGAGGCTACAGATGTGACGAACTCATGTGAATGAAACCTAGTGTTTTCATTGAAGTTTAGTCAAACCTGATCTGGCACAACAGGATTAAATCTGTCACTCGTCGTCCTAACCAGCCGTGACCGCTTTGAGCAGAAGGACATTTTGTTGATTGCACCATAAAACTTCATGTGCCCAAAATCCCAATCATACATTAAACATCAAATAACGTGTGATTGTCCGTGACTCTGAGCGTCGTGTCACACAGCGGGTGTGTGTTCAGTGAGGACAGATAAATGGCTTGTCACTATAACCTGTGGTGTCGCTGCAGCACAGATGACCTCCTTCAATGGGGTTTCACCGGAGCCATTAATCGTATAAAAGATGGGAAATTTCTAAACGAGACATTTAGAGCAATTAATAAAAAAACATAGGTCTGACAGGAATGTGTAGCCCTCGGGGACTGATTTCACAAGTCAGTGTGATTCATAATGGGGCGTAATGATTATAATTAGAGGGCTTAATCCAGCATCATGGTGAAAATGCAATCAGAACTCGAGGGAACTTTCTGATTAGTTGGTATAATAACGAGGGTGGAAGGATTATGGAGACGTGAGCTTATTACTGCCTGTAATTAAAGAGCAGAGATTGGCAGAGCGTTCAGGTATATCAGGTCTGGAGAGGAAGAGTGATAGAGTGATGCGCTGAACGCATCACTCTATGTATGTAATACATAGAGTGTATTACATACATAGTAATACATGACTTTTAGTGTATGTAAATATGACTTTTAGTGAGGTTTTATTGATGGTTGAAATGGAGAATGGATGAATGAATTAATTGATAGTTGTATTTGAGTGACTAATTATAACATTTTATATTGTATATTTTGTATTGTAATTCAACTGCAGATGGAAACTAGCTTAAGCTAAATCTGGTGCAAAGCATCTTTAATTAATGTTTTTTGCACATTGTCCCTGTTGAAATAAATAAATAAATGAAATGAAATGAAATTAACGACTTCTTTATACGTCATTCTTCACTGGGTTATTTGATTTTCACTCACACACACTCAGTCATTCATTCTATTTTTGAATTTGGGGTTTTCATAAGCTGTAATCCATAATCATCACTCACAACTATAACAAATAAAGTCTTGAAATATCTCACTGTGCATGTATTGAGTCTATATAATATATTAGTTTCACCTTTTAACTTGAATTACTGAAATAAATGAACTTTTGCACGATATTCTAATTTTTCGAGTTTCACCTGCATCAATGCCATTCAGGAAGTGTGTCCAGAAGTGTCACATGATTATTGCCATTGAAATGGAGTGAGGAGTTCTGTGACCAACAGAGAGCAGATTGATCAAGGCCATTCTGCCCGTTAATGAGGGACTATTGATCTCTGTGTGGTTTTCCTTCGTTCATGGTCTCTATGTGTCTCTTTCTCCTGGTTTTGGCCCACAGGTCAGCGCACCGTGGCTGTAGATCATCAACACACTGACAGACAATCAAAGCAGTCTGAACTCTCTCAAATTACACTTTAATGACTTATTTTCTCACACAAATGGTGCTCAGATTGATCACACACCGAGTCTGGCTTACAGTAGAGTCGGCCGGTTCTTTATCCGTCTTTCAAGGTGAATCTCGCCAGAAACAGCAAACAGCAGTAAACTGATTAATTCTGAGCAGAGACGGTTTAAATCGCGTCTTCATATGACCTAAATTCTTTTAACCCTCAGGTGCTCTTTGGTCATTTCTGACCGAAAAATTTTCTGTTTTGAAATTTTAAAAATCACAGCTTCATCGCAATGTTACGAAACTTGGTGACTTTTATGGCATTATGTATGTGAACACACAAAAAATTGAGGCCATGATCTGAGCAAGCTAAGTGGTTGTAAAAAAAATAGTCACACTTGTGCTCTTCGGTCAAAAATGACCGACCATAGGAAATGAATGGGAAATTGTAAAAAAAAAAAAATGGGGGAAAAAATTGTGAATTTTTGTTTTTTGTCAATTTTTTTTTATAAGAAATAGTTTTTGAGATTGTTTCAGCTATATTTTCAAATCCACCACCACCACCAACAACAACAAAAATGTGTTCATAAACAGCTGGGGAATTCACATGCCTCTCCATAGAGAGCTGTACATGCCATCTAGTGGTTACACCATGATTCTATGCTTTTTCTCTATACTTTAACCAGATGGTGCTAATTTTCTTAAAAAATATTTTTTCTGAAGGTCTAGACTCTATATTAAACTAAAATACTGCATTAATATTTTTTTGAAAAAAAAAAATATATAGAAAAATATATCTATTTTTCCATGGCAAAAATAAACCATAAATATTTCATAAATATTAATAAATTCAATTAAATTGTCTCAAAATACTAAATTAAAAAGAATAAATATTATAGAACAAAAATAAATTGCATTGGTTTTACTGGGATGGAGAAAGTTTCATTTTTAGGTGTCCGGTCACTTTTGACCGGGAAGATAACAAGTGTGACTCCGAAACGGGTTAAAGAGGACATATATGCATTTTTCCATGTTCGAGTCTCTTTAGTGTGTAATGTTGCTGAGTTATTCTCTATATCAGTGTTTCTGAACTCCTGAAACGCCTCCATTGTAGTCTTGAGTTTCTTCCGGGAACGAACACGCCACAATATTCCTCATTATAATAATTAATACGCAGAATAAAGGGGCGGGGCCTGGTTGAGTTAGTTAGTAGTGTGTTAAACTGGAGGTTATGGTAAGGGGCGGGACATTTCCCAAACACACTCGACCAATCACAACACACTGATCCAGCCGACCAATCAGAGCACAGTGTGCTTTTCAGAAGGAGGGGCTTATTTTACTGTCAGTCAATTTTCATCAACCTCAATTAAATGTGAGAGAAAAAAAACTACTATTATGCATTGTTATTACGCATGTCTTTCTATTGCATTATCCTCTGATTGTAGCAAAAAAAGAAAATACAGTTTACAGTACAGTTCGGTACACAAATGAGTCTTTTAAAAAGACATTATTGGGTCCCAATCACATTTCAAATAGTCTGAAATGTGACCTCAATATTGTTTTATTTGTTTAATGTATAATTGTATTACAAATATCTCAAGGGTTTCCTCAAAGTACCAGAATCATTATGAAACTGGAGTCATTAAGTGGAATCTGATTCATAATTAGTTAAATGACCAGTGATTCACACTTCTATTTTAGACAGGACAATTATTTCCAGATGATGTGCTCTTACCATGTAAAACACCATTAAATATAGATTTAAAAAAAAATATACTGACTGAAATATAATATAAAAAAATAACATAACAAAAATACTAAACCTTAAACCAAATGAGAACTGAAATGTAAAAAATATATATAAAGCTAATTACTATAATCATGTATAAGGAACACTAAAATAACAGTGTTTGCTGAGAAATCTATATAACAGTGGATGTCTTACTGGTTGAAATCAGCTGTTATGACTGGTTTGTTTATTTTTATTTTGGCCCAAATGCTCATCCGTAAAGCTTTGAGAAGAGCTCTTTTGGGTTTGTTTCGTCCTACAGTCGGCTGAAGAAGTGTCCGTGCAGATTTAATGCAGACTGGAGTGTAAATGAAGTTCTCGGTGCCGAGCCGTCACGGTCAATGATGCTTCTCTGCTGGGAGAGAAATCCCTAATTTTGCCAGTCCAGAGCTCAACAAGCTAATCTCCTTTAGCCAGCTGGTGAGCCTTTCAACACGGATGATCACTTACACAACAAAACTACATGCGCACGACTAATTGATCTTAGCGTCTGCGTCCCTTCCTCTTTTCTTTTACAGATGAAAAGCATCAGTCCAGAGAGGAGCTCTGGGAAAAATAAGAGACTCTACTTAACGGGTCACCGAAATAGAACGACATAATTCCGTATCGATTGAGTTCCCTGGGTCTGACATGAAGAGAGCCTCGGTGTTATTACTGTACAAAGAGTCCAGACCCCTCAGACATCGATCCGAGCGCCCGAGCTCATCTGGGGGAAATCAGCAGCAGTTTATCTTATTCTGTGCAATTCATTTCCATGTCGACCGCATTAGCTAATATTGGCGCGTGGCACCATCGATCTCACGATTTGACACAGTTATGTTCCAGCATAAATAAAGGAAGTCTTCAAATTCAAAGCGAGTTCAACAGTGAGGGGAAACTCAGAAAGAGAAAGTGCCGTCTGATGCATTAATGTGCTCGTGTATTATGCGCTTCAGTTTGAACAAAAACTTATTTGTTTGTAATTTGTTGTTTAACTTATTATTGTAGTCAATAATTGTATCCCTCAAAACTCATCGTTGATCACCAAAATGACAGATTTAAACTTTTTTCCCCCTTAAAACAGCTTGAATGTAACTCAACACCTTCATTTTGTATTCAAGGTTCTATGAATATGCAAATGAGCCCCGCCTCCACTCAGTGATCACCAAAATTGCATATTTAAACAGTTTTTCCTTGAAAAAAATTCTTCACGCCTTAAAATATCTTGAATGTAACTCGACACCCTTGCCTCATTTAGAATTCGCGGTTCTATATGCAAATGAGCCCCGCCTCCACTCAGTGATCACCAAAATTGCATATTTAAAAACTTTTTCCTTGAAAAAAATTCTTCACGCCTTAAAATATCTTGAATGTAACTCGACACCCTTGCCTCATTTAGAATTCGCGGTTCTATGAATATGCAAATGAGCCCCGCCTCCACTCAGTGATCACCAAAATTGCATATTTAAACATTTTTTCCTTGAAAAAAATTCTTCACGCCTTAAAATATCTTGAATGTAACTCGACACCCTTGCCTCATTTAGAATTCGCGGTTCTATGAATATGCAAATGAGCCCCGCCTCCACTCAGTGATCACCAAAATTGCATATTTAAACATTTTTTCCTTGAAAAAAATTCTTCACGCCTTAAAATATCTTGAATGTAACTCGACACCCTTGCCTCATTTAGAATTCGTGGTTCTATGAATATGCAAATGAGCCCCGCGTCCACTCAGTGATCACCAAAATTGCATATTTAAACATTTTTTCCTTGAAAAAAATTCTTCACGCCTTAAAATATCTTGAATGTAACTCGACACCCTTGCCTCATTTAGAATTAGCGGTTCTATGAATATGCAAATGAGCTCCGCCTCCACTCAGTGATCACCAAAATCTCATATTTAAACATTTTTTCCTTGAAAAAAATTCTTCACGCCATAAAATATCTTGCATGTAACTCGACACCCTTGCCTCATTTAGAATTCGTGGTTCTATGCATATGCAAATGAGCCCCACGTCCACTCAGTGATCACCAAAATTGCATATTTAAAACTTTTTCCATGAAAAAATTCTTCACTTCTTAAAATATCTTGAATGTAACTTGACACCCTTGCCTCATTTAGAATTCGCGGTTCTATGAATATGCAAATGAGCCCCGCCTCCACTCAGTGATCACCAAAATTGCATATTTACACATTTTTTCCTTGAAAAAAATTCTTCACGCCTTAAAATATCTTGAATGTAACTTGACACCCTTGCCTCATTTAGAATTTGTGGTTCTATGAATATGCAAATGAGCCCCGCCTCCACTCAGTGATCCACTGGTTGGCGATCACACGTTGATCTGATTGGTTACAAGGTGGTTTGTGACGTCAGAAACACCAGCGATTTCAAACCGTGTTTTTTCTTTAGTTCACGGCAGTTTTAAGGAGGAAATACTCGACTTATGAATTTACACATGGTTTAAGCGTATTAAAAACACCACATAGACACATCAACAGCTTGTTTTTCACTACATCTGCCACTGTATAAACTGTAAAGCATTGAAACACTCACTGATAGCAGCTGATTTGTGCTTTACAGGTGGAAGTCCTGCACCTGTGTCCCCTTCATCGCCCTCTTCTGCCCCGCTGACCGGCCCCTCAGAGCCGGAGTCTTCCTCAGTGTCAGGGGGAGAGGACGGCCTCTCCATAACACCCAACCCGCCTGAGCCGGAGGAGAACGACACCGGGACGAGTCCAGAGACGGAGGAGGAGAAAGCCCTGCGTCTGCTCTACTGTTCTCTCTGCAAGGTGGCCGTCAACTCGGTGTCACAACTCGACGCGCACAACACCGGTGAGAATATAGCGAGATCAGTTCCTGCTCAGACACAGGTGCTGCGTCCCAATTCTCGTTCCGAAACCCTTTTTGCTCCAGATAAATGTTGTGATGTGGAGCAGCTTGATTTGGTTCATGGTTTGGAACTTTTTAAAACATGCTTATGGAGAAAATGAATCATAAAAATACTTCTGAAACCAAAGCCGACGGTCACATTGGCTGCTTGTTATTCATTATTTTTTTCCAGTGGATCTAGTTCAATGTTTTTCATTAGTTTTGTGCAGAAATGAAAACATGTGCATTATAATCTAATTTCAAGTATTTAAGCAAACGCCATTTACTCACCCCCATGTCATCCAAGATGTCCATGTCTTTCTTTCTTCGGTCGAAAAGAAATGAAGGTTTTTGATGAAAACATTCATATAATGGACTTCAATGGGGACCAAACAGTTCAAGGTCCAAATGAGAGTTTCAGTGCAGCTTTAAACGACACCAGACGATGAATAAGGGTCTTATCTGGGACATGACTCGAAAAAAGATTTGTTCATTTTGATGAACGAGAGCCACGAACGCGCATCACAGAACAGAGCAAATCGAGCATTTGAGCTTATAAAACTTAAACTTTTTTATTTATTTTTTAAATGAGCGATCGTTTCGCTTGATAAGACCCTTATTCATCGTCTGGTGTCGTTTAAAGCCCTTTGAAGCTGCACTGAAACTCTCATTTGGACCCCATTGAAGTCCATTATATGAATGTTTTCATCAAAAACCTTCATTTCTTTTCGACCGAAGATAGAAAGACATGGACATCTTGGATGACATGGGGGTGTGTAAATTATCAGCAAAAGTATTTTTTAAAAGTGAACTACTCCTTTAAGATCGACGAGAAACTCAGTCAAGTGTCTCTTTTGACTGCTATTAAGCTGCTCAACAATATTTGCCACAAAAACACAAGATGGAAATGAGATGCATCGTCAGTAAAGACCCCGTCCAGCCCTCGCGGTTTTGTTTTCTCTGGCTGGCGGTGTATCATTAAGATGATGAATGTTTTGAACCTGCCATGTTTTGTTCCTCAGGCACCAAACACAAAACCATGCTGGAGGCTCGGAGCGGGATCGGCTCCATCAAGTCCTTCCCGAGGACTGGGCTGAAGAGCAAGCTGGTTCCTCCCACTAAAGCAGACACGGGCCTGCAGAACAAGACATTTCACTGTGAAACCTGCGACGTGCGCGTCAATTCAGAGACGCAACTAAAACAGGTGGGCGGAAACACACACTGCTGTTCAAACGCTTGGCATCCGCAACAGTCTCTTCTGCTCACCAAGGCTGCATTTATTTGATTAAAAATACAAATAAAACTGTAATATTGTTAAATATTATTTCAATTTAAAATAGCTATTTTCTATTTGAATATATTTTAAATTATAATTTATTCCTGTGATCAAAGCTGGATTTTCAGCATCATTACTCCAGCCTTTAGTGTCACATGACCCTTCAGAAATCACTCTAATATGACTAACACTCTTTTATCAATGTTGAAAACAGTTTTGTACCTTTTTGATATTTGAATTATCTTTACTGTAACTTTTGATCAATTTAATGCACCCTTTCTGCATAAAAGTATTAATTATTTTATCCCCAAAAAATTACAATTTATATTTTTTAATCAAATAAATGGAGCCTTTGTGAGCATAAGATTCTTCTTTTAAAATCAACATTTATTAAAGATCGCAAACTTTTGAATGGCAGTGTATATATATATATATATATATATATATATATATTAGATAAATAATGTATTTTTATTAATAATGTTCAATATTTTATGGTTGTTGGGTAAAAAATTATAGAATAAAGAGTTGAAAAAAAATGTGTGATAACTTTTTTTACATTTGAAATGTCTTTACTGTAACTTTTGATCAATTTAATACACCCTTTCTGCATAAAAGTATTAATTATTTTATCCCCGAAAATTTTTTACAATTTATACATATTTTTTAATCAAATAAATGGAGCCTTTGTGAGCATAAGATACTTCTTTTAAAATCAACATTTATTAAAGATCGCAAACTTTTGAATGGCAGTGTATATATATATATATATATTAGATAAATAATGTATTTTTATTAATAATGTTCAATATTTTATGGTTGTTGGGTAAAAAATTATAGAATAAAGAGTTGAAAAAAAATGTGTGATAGCTGTCTATTGTTAGTGATACTCAAAGTGTTGAATTTCATTGGTTGATGAGTTGTTTTGCCCAGAAAAAAAATAATAGAGAATTTTGATTTTGTTTAATTCATTCAAAAATCTGCAGTGAAAATGGTGTTTTAATTTGATCTGAAAAGTTACATAACATTAAGCGTTGTCAGAAAATCTGTGAACTGTGTCTGTCAGCTCATCACATCTGTGTCACTTTCTGTGTTTTGCTCATCAGCACATCAGCAGCAGACGCCATAAAGACAGAGCGGCGGGCAAACCAGCCAAACCCAAGTTCAGTCCGTACACCAAAACCCAAAGAGGACCCACCAAACAGAGCGTAGGTTCATGCTTTCTACCACAGCTGCAATCTCAGAAGTGTAAACCTCTCTTAAAGCCCCCCTGTAGTCAATACTTTTATCCCTTAAAACTCATCTTTGATCACCAAAATTGCATATTTAAACATTTTTTCCTTTGCCTTAAAATATCTTGAATGTAACTCGACACCCTTGCCTCATTTAGAATTTGCGGTTCTATGAATATGCAAATGAGCCCCCCTTTACTCACTCACACACAGCTCACACGTTGATCTGATTGGTTAAGGTCGTTTGTGACGTCAGAAACACCAGCGATTTCAAACCGTGTTTTTGAGACTGTCTTTGGTTCACTGCAGAAAATACTGCAGTCGACTTATGACCTTACACATGATTTGTCTTAAAGCATATTAAAAACACCACATATAATCAACATTAAAAGCTGGATTTTCACCACAGGGGGACTAGAGATGTGTTCGACATATTATAAATCAATTTATTAAACCAATTCCAAGTTAGAGTATCTGATTTTAACAGTAAGCTACTCAAGTATTTTACTCACACTGAACGTAGGCTTAAAGATCCTCTAGTTCTCTGTATTTGTGAAAAACACTAATACTAATACACTAATACTAATAGACTAATTATTTTCTAAAATCAAAATAAAACCAAACCTTTCAGACACAACAGCGCCTACAAACACTTACGTCTCAGTTAAGTGCTCAAAAAGGCCAATATAAACCAATATAACGGATAAATTCAATAAGTGTCTATTCAGACTAAACCTATTTACATTAACTCCGCCCACTGACGTCTGATTGGGCCAGACAACTTTACGGACGCCACTGGATCGTCAATAATACGTGTGGCATAAAGTTCGAATCCGCATTTTGACAAACTCTCTACTCTCTTTTCTCATCACGTATCAGAAAGGCATAAAACATTCGAAAAGTGGAAATAAAGTGTCTAGCGTGTGTTTAACATTAATAATAAAGTGTTTATGGGTTAGCTGTCTCAATACGGTGGCATCCATTTAATAATGTTAATACATATAATAATTTACACTCAATGTTATTATTGCATACCATTTAATGTACAACAACACTGAGGTGCAAATAGTATAAATAGCATCTAACAACTATTTATTGAAAAGAAAAAAAAAAGTTGCTATTTTCACTGCTATTTGCAAATAAAATAATGTTAAAATGCAATTTTCAATTGCACAGGACGTGCACAAAAACACCTTTTACATGGTTAACAACTACCTGCTAATGCATTTATATATTCAGAGAGTAGATTTGGGTGAGTAAGGGCAAAACACACAAGATATAGTAGCTTCAGTGCACTGTAGATGAAAAATTAGGTGCCGTGCAAAATGCAACAATCATTACTCATTACAAATGTATTGGAGTAAACAGTACATTTAATTATTCAAAAATGCAGTCTAGAGTAAAAGCTGCTAATATCTTTAATATTTGTTAGCATTCCCATTAATCTCAATGGCAGTGGCCAGACAATGAAGGCCGTTCTGTTTTGTGCCGCTGGTGATGCAAATATGACTCCAGCTTTAATAGCGCTTCAAAATCAGACGTTGCATGATGGATTGATGCCATGTTCAATAATGTGCACATTTCTGAGTGAAACTGGATGTTTGGATAGTGTGATGGTGGTTAATATTATTTTTTGAGTATAATAAACATATAATATTACAATATAAACTAGCAGTACGATTTTTTAATATTTTTTAAACGAGTCACTTTTGCTCACCAAGGCATTTTTTTATTTGATCAAATAAAAACAGTAATATCGTGAAATATTATTACAATTGTAATAAAATGACTGCTTTCTATTTGAATATATTTTAAAATTTGAAAATATTTTAAAAACTAAAATAATTTAGTTTTTTTTTTGTTTATTTTGTTTTTGTTGTTATTTTGTTTGTTGTAATCTTTGTAATTTTTTTATTTGTCTAGGGACTACGGATGTAAATTAGCCCTGTGGCTATAATCCGGCATGTTTACGTCTGTTTTGTTGTCTCAATTCAGAAGTTCATTAATGTGCATTGTCCCTATCAAATAAATAAATAAATAAAAAATAAAAAAATAAATTAAAGCTGAATTATGATCCTTCAGAACTCAAGACAACAGTTTAATATTTATTGTGATTAATATTGTCTTTTCCTGAAGTACGTCAGCAGAATTAGACATTTCAGAGGCGGAGGAAGTCATTACACATTGATGAGCGATTATCAAAACACATTTCTCCTCTGGAATAACACATCCTGATGAATTGTACACATCAAGGCCATTCATTAAAGCTATAGTTCACCCAAAAGTGAAAGTTTTGTCATTGTTTACTCGCCCTCATGTCGTTCCAATCCCGTATGCTGTTATGTTTTTCCAATTTGCTCCATGCAACAGCAGCATCTGTTAAGATAATGTGAACAAATGCTATTTCAAAGATTTCCAGTGCCTTCCTCACACCGATCTGTCACATGGCTTGTGCATTACTCCACTACTGTTGTGGTCACTGTGATCTGCTGTTGTATTAAAACAGTTTTGTGAACAACCGCATATGAGTTTGGATCAACATGAACATAGTGAATTATCGCTTGGGTTTTGCAGTCAGGCACCCCTTATAATGTTTTCCAAGGACCTCCTTCATAATTATGACTGTGATTAACCCTCTGGGGTTCTTCAGGTCAATTAAGACCCGAAGCGTTTAAATTAAAAAAACGTTAAAAATCGTAGCGTCATCGGAATGGTCCGAAACTTGGTGACTTTAATGGTACTTGGTATATGAACACCCCCAAAAAAATGGGGACAGGATTTGAAAAGTCTAAGTGGTCGTAAAAAAAAATAGTCACACTCAGGACCTTCGGGTCAAAAATGACCCACATAGGAAATGAATGGGAAATTGGCAAAAATGTGAAAATACTGAGTTTTTTTGTGCGTACAATCTACAAATCAGCAACGATCTTGAAAAAAAGCACACAACAGTGAAAGGGTGAATCTATAACACACACATCCACACACACACACAAACACACCTTTATACACAAACACACCAAAAAATTCAGATTATACATGTGTTTTGCATTTTTAAAAAGCTCAGTTTGTCCATGAGATGGCATCCATCTAATTTCAAAAATTGCTTTTATGAGGCCTAGGCTTGACTCCAAAATGAAATATAGCTTTAAAAAAATTAAAAAAATAAATTTAATATTTTTTTCTATTATATTCAATGGGGAAAATTTGGTCATAATTATTGCATTAATACTAATTACAAATTTTTGTATTTTTGAAATTTTCTCAAAACACCAAAAAAAAGAAAAGAAAAAATATTATTAAAAAAAAACAAGTAAAAAAAAAATGATTTTCTTAAATATGAATCCTGCCCTTTGGGTCAATTTTGACCCGAAGTTCCCGAGTGTGACTGTTAAACGAAGAACCCCAGAGGGTTAAACCCTAAAGTTAAAGTAGGTGAGAGTAATGGGCATAAAATGCATGGGTTTCATTGGTCCCCATTGTAAACTTACTTTTTAATAATAGGCCACAGCTCAATTTTATCAAACCTATTTACATTATATTTTCTCTCTATTGTGAAAAAAGTACTATACAAATAAATCGTGACTTAAATTTGAAAAGCAAAAATAATTGATTTCAACTTTTGACCGGTTGTGTATAACATCTAATTACGTGTTCTCTCTCCAGCAGGTGAAGATGTCAGTGGGTAAAGATCTCTGCCCGCCGCTGAGCACCAGATTAATGCCGTCTCACCTGGCAACCGTCGCCGCCGCCATAAGCTCCGCCTTTCCTTCCCTTAATCCCGCCCTCTTTCAGACTCGGCTGCTCCGCCCTGCTCCTGGGCCAATCAGGACTGCGCACACACCTGTGCTGTTTACCCCTTATTGACCTTTGACCTCTGGCGGATCTGATCATTAACCCCTCCCCCATGACCTCACACTGGGTCTAATGCGCAGTATCGCAATAATTTAAAAACAAAACAAACCAGGTAACTATGCATCGTCATTTACATATGACACACTGACGTTAAGCTATAAATGTACCGGTGACGATTTGATTTTTTGATGATAATTCATCTTCATCATCATCATCACCATTATCATCGCTTGCAAGTACAAGACTGATTTGTAAATTTAAGGTGAGTTTGGGAATGCATATATGTTTACTATGGGGGGGATGAAATGTTGTATTTCTCTGCTGTTTTGCACATTAAGCCTTTCTCTTGTTGATTTCAGAGCTTTTAATGACTAGATCTCTTCCTGTTCCAGCTGTTGTTGTTTTACTGTAACCAGGTCAGCAGGGCTTCATCTGTCTATGGACACGTTTCACATTATAAAAGTACAATGAAAAGTATCAGTTTTAGGTTCTTATTTGCTCCAATAGCAAAAGAAAACAAGTATCTGTGACTAAAAAAGAGGTGAAAAGAATATCACGAGTTTGATTACGGTGGTCAGAAGAGAAGAAGTCATATCAAACCAGTCATTTAATGCCAAGGTAATATAACAAAGTATAATGTTGTAATTTAAAATGTATAAAAGAAACCGAAAAGGGTCTGTTAAAAATCACAGAACAAGAAACTGGTAGTGGATTTAGCAGGTTTTGGACTGTAGAAGTTTTAGCCAATCACCTGAGCTGTAAATAACCATGTGACTGATCATGCTGGAGCAGGAAACCGATGTCATGTTGATTCTGATTGGCTGCTGACATCAAAAACAGAAAAAGTCCGTTTCACACTTTAAAGACTCGCCAAAAAATGGCCACTGGTGCTAAAGTTTATCACAGTCCAATCCCGGATAATCCAGTCCGGCTTTTCCCATGCACATTAAGCCCTGTTGTACCTGTGTGTGTGTTAGAGGTGTGAGTGTGTTAAAGGTGTGTTAGAGGTGTGAGTGTGTGTTAGAAGTGTGAGTTTGTGCGTGTGTTTTTGTGTTAGAGGTGTGTTAGAGGTGTGAGTGTGTGTTAGAAGTGTGAGTGTGTGAGAGAAGTGTGAGTGTGTGCGTGTGTTTATGTGTTAGAGGTGTGAGTGTGTGTTAGAAGTGTGAGTGTGTGAGTTTGTGCGTGTGTTTATGTGTTAGAGGTGTGTGTGTGAGTGTAAATGGAGTGTTAGAGGTGTAAGTGTGAGTGTTTGTTAGAGGTGTGAGTGTATGTGTGTTTGTGTGTTAGAGGTGTGTGTGTGTGTGTATTAGTGGTGTGTTAGAGGTGTTTGTGTGTGTGTGTGTGTGTGTGTGTGTGTTAGGTGTGTTCATGTTTATATTACATTGTGTGGACCAAATGTCCCCACAAGTATAGTAAAACCTGGAATCACCTATGTGTGTGTGTGATTTTGTGTTTGTGTCCGTGAGTGCGTCATGCATGCGTGCGGGTGTGTGTGTGTGTGTGTGTACAGTAGAATGTAGGATAAAGATCTGGTATTTCCGAAGTAAAATGCTGCTGATTCATGTCAAAGCAAGGTTAAGACATATAGTGAGATGTTTGCAAAACAGATGAATATGTAAATTTGTAGGAGTGTGTGTATGTGGGGGTGAGTTAACGGGCTTTTCACCTGAAGTCGTCCCTGGAAACATCTCATGAATATTACATGAGCCACTGAGGCCACAAAGCTTGTCTGTCTCTTCTTGCAATGTGAAAACCGATAAACAGTTTCAAATAAACAATCCTGCTTTCTTAACTTGCTTGTTTGAAAAAAAATGAATTCGCTTAAGCACACTTTCAAAAAAAATAGGCTACTCTTATTCAGCAAAGATGCATAACATTAATCAAAATTGACAGTATTTACAATGTTACAAAATATTCAAATAAATGCTGTTCTATGAAACTTTCGACTCGTGAAAGAAAAAAAAGTACGACAGTTTCGACAAAAATACGAAGCAGGTAAAACAAAACACGTATTTTCAATCATGTGACACTTGACAACCAATGACGTTCGCCGTTAAACGTCAACAGTGAGTGCTGGATTCAGGAAAGAAGAAACAAAGCTTTCAACGGCATTCACAATGAGGTGAGTTTATATGACAAATTGATCATTTCGAGTGTGAACTATTGCTTTAACGGATTGTGTTGAGGGGGGAAAAACGCATGCACACCAATTATCTCGACTTTGCTTGTTTTGGTCCACGAAACGGTAAAAGTGAGTCATACTTGCAGTCACTAATCACCAAATCTACAATTTACCTCTTTTAAAAACAAAACAAAAGCGCCTATAAAAAGCCAATATAAACGGTGTTTTTAAACAAGCGCTGGTTTCCAGGCGGTCCTGTGCGCGTTATGAAACGCCGCTGCCATCAATTTCACTTTCTGACATTCCTGTGTGAGTCACATTTGTCAAAAGCTCATAAGTCAGCAGACGTGGACTTTCTCGTGAACTTTCGTCCATAAATCCGTGCTGTGGCTTGATCCGTGTGGAAAGGCGGCAGGTGAGGCGGTCTAACGCTCCGATGAACAAACAAAAAGAGTGAAATGCTTGGCTTTGTCTGGATAATGGTGAACATCTGCATGTAGGAGTCGATGTTTCAGAGGAAGGTCAGTTCCGTGACAGGAGACAGGTTGTATTTTATCCCAACATGGAGCCAAATCCGATTCCAGTCATCCAGATTTTTTATTTTGTTGTGTTTTTAGAGCATCACTGATATAATATTAATAACAACACTGTGGATGGAATATTCCGGTTTTGACTTCTTCATATTTAAATGCATCGGTTCTCATGATTTACAATTCTGTCATCATTTAACATAATCAAAAGTAGTCATTCCAAACTGCTCTTGAAAGCTTATGCATGTCAAACATACAGCAGTCTATGGGCCATATTTTAATGATCTAAAACGCAGGCGCAAAGCGCAAGTAACTTTATGGGCGGATCTCGGCGCTCGGTCGACCACCACCATGGGACCTTATTTCGGAAAAATATTGAATGGTAGTCAATGGCGAGAGACAACAAATATTTTGATCTCGTTTGAATTATGCCCTGAATTACACATCTGATGTTTGTCAATTTAAAAGATACATTTTACAATCAAGATAGTCGCAGTTTGATGTAAAACCGTTGAGGTATAAGACTGTGAAAATACGTAATTACAAAGACTACAAACCCCAAAGGCGCACATTTTCTTTCAATGAATGAAGCTAACTTTACTGAGGCTGTCTGTCATTGTTTCTACAGTCTTACGTTATAATCGTAACGTTACGCCGTCATGCCTGAGTGTTTTGTACTAGACTGCACACACACGAGCAGCGGATCTCGTTTCTCTTCCAGGGAGATGTAGTTCATAGAGCGATTTTCACATAAAACTACAAATGTTACTCTTCTGTTGTATGACAAACTGGGACGTTTTTGACTTTCAGAATTATCTTTTAAATTGAAAAACATCATATGTGTAGCTAATTGAGGTCACAGTTCAGACGGAATAAAAAGATAAGTTGTCTTTCGCCATTGACTACCATTCATATTTTTTCCGAAATAAGGTCCCATGAGCCGGAAGTGGAGGGGCGGGACGTAGGCTCTCTATTGTATGCGCGTTGTTCACACGTGCGTTGGCCAAGAATGCGCGCTTAAAATAGCATCTGAATGTACGCGCAACGCCCACTGACTTCAGACTAGGTGAACAGGTGGTCAGAGGCGCAATTGTTTTCTGGAACTGCAGAATAGCACCAGGGAATGTTTGCGCCGAAACACGCCTCCTTTTTTGCGCTGAACCGCCCATGGAGCGCAAGTTCATTCCCTAGTTTGCCGGCGTGCATCTTTGGAGGGAAAAGTCCGCTTTGCGCGGGTGCAAAACACGAATGCGTTGGTGTACAAAGTCAATTGCGCCGGGTGCAAGATAGGGCCCCTTATATTAAAGTCTTCTGAAGCCATGCAATGGTTTTGTGAGAGGAAAAGACTGAAATTTAAGTTTAGTTTAGTTTATTTCTTTATTTGACCAGGGACAATGCACAAAAAATATTAGTCTAAAAAAGAAGAGATGTCATGTGCCAGGTTATAGCAAACAATACTTTCCACCTCTAAAATGTGAGTTGCGTCACTACGGTGGCATATTGCATTCACTTGAAGAAAAAAAAATCTACTCTGTTTTTCTGAATTAACGAGTTAATTTTTCATGGAATTTTTTTTTTGCTCTGTTTTTCTGAATTAACGAGTTAATTCAGAAAAAAACAGAGCAAAAACTTTTTTTCTCACGAAAAATTAACTCATTAATTCAGAAAAAAACAGAGCAAAAACTTTTTTTCTCACGAAAAATTAACTCATTAATTCAGAAAAACAGAGAAAAAAATATTTTCTCATGAAAAATTAACTCATTAATTCAGAAAAACAGAGCAAAAAAAAATTCTCATGAAAAATTAACTCATTAATTCAGAAAAACAGAGCAAAAAAAATTTTCTCATGAAAAATTAACTCATTAATTCAGAAAAACAGAGAAAAAAAATTTTTCTCATGAAAAATTAACTCATTAATTCAGAAAAACAGAGCAATTTTTTTTTCTCATGAAAAAATAACTAATTAATTCAGAAAAACAGGGTAGATTTTCTTTCTTCAAGTGAATGCATTACGCCTCCGTACGTCTCGTTTGATGCATGTAGGATAAAAATGTGTTTATTTTCGGTTATGATGCAACCGTAGAAGCCAGTCTGGGGTTTGAGACTTCCCACAAAATATAATTGGGGTTTCATCAATGCAAGGATTAATTTCTTGGTGAGCTATTCATTTAATAACGCTGTCAGACTCTCTGAAAGGGTTTTAAAAATGTTTGTAGAAAAATGTAATGTTCGTTTCAAATAGCAATTTAATTTCTCTGCTTACGGTATTTTGAAAGCGTTCGTAATGCGTTTGAGTGACAAGATTATTTGAGAAGGCATTGTGTGTGTGGGACGTCATTCACGTGCTGGATTTATTTCCAGAAATCCGTTTTTCATACCCTCCCAGCACACCGTATAACACTTTACTCAGCACTTGAAGCCTCGCACTTCTCTTCAAGTGCCTGCGGGGAGATCTAAAGAAGACTAATGAACACGGCGATCCTCAGAGGACGAGCGAGGAAACTGAAGCGCTCCGGTCGCGCGTGCGTCGCTTTGATTCCTGATCATGACAAATGCAGTAATTAGCATGCAAGTCCAAGAGGAGCAAGTTCTCTTTATTCCTGCAGGTTTATAGCGGATCCTGCTAAGTACACCAGGCCTGTCTTCATGCGGAGAAAGAGTGGAGACGGCATGATGCATCAAGCCAAATACACATGTTATGCCTGCAATTTTATGGCTTATGTCAACAGGCTCTTTGATTTTAGCCATTGTTTGAAGCGTTGAAGCACTCGAGATGATGGATAACATCAGTGGTGTGCCTGGTATGCCCAATTACAGGTCTTAATAACGGAGCTGAAGTCTGCTTTTAAGCAAGAAAAATCGAGTAATTTATGACAGAGGTCAGCTCACATGAGCGTGGAAGAGGGTCATTCTTATTATTCTGTGGTCAAGCATCACCATTACACTCATACGCTCATACACTTTGGGATTTGAACAAGCCTCTAGTCCTAAGGATTGCAGTTAGACCTGTGACTTGTGCTTCAAATGTTTATTGCTATGAATGTGAATGATTTCTCATATAGTGTTGTTGTTGTTGAGGAGAGGTGTGTTTTTTACTTTTCTAACCCATGGCACACACTATTTTCCAGTGAAAAACGCCCTGGGAACTGATTGCAGGGCGATTAGGAATCTGGATTATTTTTTAATAGATATTTAGAGTGACCATGTATGTCTCAGTTCTTCAGGAACTTTCCTAGTTTCACAAGGTCTGTTCCAATTTCATGCATTGTTCCATTTGTTCCGTTTTCATGCATTTTCATGCATTGTTCCATTTGTTCTGTTTTCATGATTTATTTTTCATGCATTGTTCCATTTGTTCCATTTACATGATTTTTTTCCATGCATTTTTCATGCATTTTTCATGCATTTTTCATGCATTTTTCATGCATTGTTCCATTTGTTCCGTTTTCGTGATTTTTTTCCCATGCATTGTTCCATTTGTTCTGTTTTCATATTTTTTTCATACATTTTTCATGCATTGTTCCATTTGTTCCGTTTTCGTGATTTTTTTTCCATGTATTGTTCCATTTGTTCTGTTTTCATATTTTTTTCATACATTTTTCATGCATTGTTCCATTTACATGATTTTTTTTTTCATGCGTTTTTCATGCATTTTTCATGCATTGTTCCGTTTTCGTGATTTTTTTTCATGCATTGTTCCATTTACATGATTTTGTTTCATGCGTTTTTCATGCATTGTTCCATTTGTTCCGTTTTCGTGATTTTTTTTTTCATGCATTGTTCCATTTGTTCTGTTTTCATATTTTTTTCATACATTTTTCATGCATTGTTCCATTTACATGATTTTTTTTCATGCGTTTTTCATGCATTTTTCATGCATTGTTCCGTTTTCGTGATTTTTTTTCATGCATTTTTCATGCATTGTTCCATTTACATGATTTTTTTTCATGCGTTTTTCATGCATTGTTCCATTTGTTCCGTTTTCGTGATTTTTTTTTCATGCATTGTTCCATTTGTTCTGTTTTCATATTTTTTTTCATACATTTACATGATTTTTTTTCATGCGTTTTTCATGCATTGTTCCATTTGTTCCGTTTTCGTGATTTTTTTTCATGCATTGTTCCATTTGTTCTGTTTTCATATTTTTTTTCATGCATTTTTCATGCATTGTTCCATTCTGAATTAAAGACTGATTAACTGATTAAATGCATGAAATCGGAAACAGATCTTTTGAAATTGGTAAAGTTTCAGAATTTCAAGATTACTTAAAAAATTCTACTCCAGAAGAAAGCTATAAGAATTGTGACTAACCAAGTTTCACAAGACCACACAAATAAAGTGTTTATAAAACTGCAGACTTTGAAATTTAAAGAGTTGGTCAGTTTCAAAATACTACAAATTATGTGGAGAGTGAAAAATAATTTATTACCAACACATATTAAAAATAAATTCATGTTAATCACAGACAATAACAACAGAAGAAAAGGCAATTTTAGTGTACCGTATTCACGTACCTCAAAAAAACAAAAGGGGTTTCTTGTAGCTGGGATTAGTTTATGGAACTCTTTGGACAGAGGTCAAAAATCATGTAACACGATTGTTCAATTCAATAAAATGTATAAAAAATATGTACTTGAAAAATACGAAGGAAGTGAAGCATAAGAAACAATGTTTTATTTATTTATTTATTTTTTTCCAAATTGGTAATTGTTAATTACTTAGATGTGAAGTAATACTGAAGTAATATATACATATAAAAAGGAAGGGAAAATAAAAAAAAAAAAAAGGTGAGCCATCTGTTCTGTACAAGCTTAGATTATTGAAAAAAGGGGCATTAATTTATAAGACCATGTCTTCTTTATGCTCCTATTCAGTAATGAATGTTATTATTTTGTTGTTGTGGAGATTATTGTTGTGTCTATAATAACATCATGACTGAATAAAGAAATTTGATTTGATTTGATTTGAAAATTCCAGGATGGAACAATACATGAAAACAGACCAGAATGGAACAATGCACAAAAACCCTAAAATAAATCCCTTAAATGGTCAATGAAAAAAAATATAGAAACAACCATTCAAAAGAGAGTATACACTGCCAACCATCTTCTGTATAAATATTCTAGATAAAAATAGTGACAACCTGGCTACACTCTGAACTTTATAAAATAAAATAAAAAAGATATTCTAGTCTGGATGCGTTCTGCACACTCACTGGTATACAGTGCACCCTTAAGAGTTATACAGAGCAAATAATACATTTGAATACTACTAAATCCTAAAGTTAAGAGTAACTCAGCGAGGGTTTATGCCCAAAGCACTAAAGCGGCGACCGAAATGATACCTTGTTCTGTTTAGCTATGGTTAACCTCCAGAGTTCCCGCTGGCAGCTTTCAGTGTCATTACACCAGAGCGTTTCTTTCAAAAGGAGGGAAGGTCATCAAAAATGCATTTGCTAAATAACCCAAACTCAGAGCCCTGGAAGAGCGAGTGCACTTAAAGGTGTAGTGTCGTTCCAAACCCATAGAACGAACTTTCTTTTGTGTTTCACTGAAATAATACGCTGTCCAAACGACTTTGAGGGTCAGATGTTTCTTTAAGGCCTTCAGTGGGGGGAAAAACTCTCAACCTTTTTAATGTTTTCCATAAAAAAACTTTATTAATGTTTGCCTTAAGGGTGGATTAAGGAATATGGAGGGTGGAAAAAAAACAACATAAATTCGATCGTTAGGAGGACATCTCTTGGGTCTCGGAAGGAAAAGCCCAAACGGCTTCAGATGTTTCCAGTTCATTCCCATAGGAGATAAAGTGTGTTTTTACAGGCGTGATGTGAGTGATTCACACTGTTACACGGCAACAGTTGCTAGGGCTTAATTCATGACAGCAATAGCGTTTTGGGTTCAGAGGACTGCTGTTTCCAAGCAGATCAGGACCTATTTTGGGAAATGACAAATGCAAGCATGATTAGATTTGCAATTTATCACATTGCATGATATGACATCTTATTGAAGTTGTTTCAGTCCTGTCCAAACACATTTTACCTCCAAAAACAGATGCATTTCTGATTGAAACACGACGTTAAAAGAGAAAACAGAATAGAACTTGATCTTATCCATCGGGACCGACTGGATGGTGAAAAGTTTGCGTTCCAGAACGCAGTCGAGAAGTTAGGAAAAGTAAGAGGGCTTGGTGACATCAGCCAAAGAGGGATGGATTATTACATCATTGCATTTTAATAAAGACTTACAACAACTTGGAGTAACACACACAGAATTGTTCAACAAGAACATCACATTATTTGTAATTAGATATTTAGGGTGACTCAGTTCAATCAGGGACTTTCCCAGTTTCACAACGTTGCACTGTTCCATTTTAGAATTAATCAGTTCATATTAATTCTAAAAATTCCAGAATGGAACGATGCATGAAATCGGAACACAGGGACACTTTGAATCTCAGTCAGCAAAATGAATTAATCCTTAAATCATTTCATTCATTTGAACTGAGATAAAATATCATTTTTTAATTTTAATAACACATCCACATGTGCAACCTTTGATTATGAATTATGAAAGCCATTATAATGCAGCCAAAGATTAATTATGACCAACGCAACAACTTGTTATGTGCTTTTGTAATTACTAATATAGGTTTAATTTATTTTTATTTCCAGTTCACTCATTTCAGTTGGTTGCCAAGGCAACTTGTCATATATTTTCAACGCATTCTCATCCCAAAGCGCCATATAGGACGCTTTTGCAAAAGCGTAAATATCCAACGCACATGGCACCCTTTAATGAGACACTTCGGTTAATGGTTAAGTTTAGGTATGGTGTAGGGTAAGGGTTAGACCACTAGGGGGCGCCTTCTGCCCAAATATATCTGCGTCTCATTAGACGTTAAAGGGTGCCATGTAGGATATTTACGCTTTTGCAAAAGCGTCCTATATGGCGCTTTGGGATGAGAACGGGCATATTTTTCATACATTTTCAATAGTTTAATTTAAGACTTCCAGGAAGAAACTAAAAATGACATAAACTATAATGGAAAAACATTTTCAATTGAATAAATCCATCTTTTAGGACTGTTACTCCATCACTTTAGAGACTTCTGGTACCTCAGGTCATACAGGGATACATGTGACCTCCTCTCTGTTTGACACAATCACCTGTTCTTTCAGTGAGAGCGGATGAAACGACAGTAATATATGCAGCCGGAGAGTTATCATCTTAATAGGACTGTCAGAACGGTGTCATCTCAGGGCTGCCGGTGACAGGAGATGCATATCGTGGCAGAAAACAACTCGGATGTCCACAATGTCACCTTGTTGTTTGTTTCAATGTCCAAACCTTCACAGGGACAATAAATTAGCTCAGCAGCAGCACCTCGAATGTGAGACACGGGACAAAACATGTCCCACTCTTCCACTTCTTGTCATTAGTTTAGAAAATAGCAACATTTCGAATCACTAGAAGACCACAAATTAACGCCATCTTTTATACAGGTGAAAGTGTGCATATTGTGCAAAAGTTCAGTAATTCAACTTAAAAGGTGAAACTATATACATGCATATGAGATATTTCAACACTTTATTTGTTATAATTTTGATGATTATGGCTTAAAGCTTCTAAAAACCCCAAATTCATAATTAGAACATGAACATGACATGAAATCAATAAAAAAAGATTTTAAATACAGGAATGTCGGCTCTCTGGAAAGTGTAATCATGCATAAAAATATCACTTTTATCACTCACTGTCCTTGTTAATATTCTTTGGGAATTTTTAGATATTTTTCCTCATTTTTAGTCGTTTCAACTGTAGCCTAACACCTAAAATGGCTCCCAAATTTGTTGAGATTTTCTTCAATAAATGGAGGTGAGAGTCGTCCAGTTCATTAATTCATGCATTAAAGTTAATGCTTGCTTGGTTTTTCAGATGTTTATTAAATAGTTGACATGAAATTACAGTCTTATTTGTGAGAAAATTCAAGAACCATAGGCTAATGACGCACAGCATGTGAATTCCTGTAAACAGTGTTGAATTGGACTAGCTAGCCTAATCCACGCTAATTGCTATGCTACTAAAACTTTTATTTATTTAATTTTCATTCTGTGGCCGGTGTTTTCTCAATCAGTGATTGGCTACTTGTGCGTATCGACCCAGATGAATTGGGCCATGTCCAATTTGCATGCATATTGATTTTGATTCACACAAACCACAATGGCCTCTGGGTAATTTGCATCACCTGGACAGCAAATTAGCCTGATTCAGTCTGGCTGGAGTGCGGTGGAGCTGTTTGGAAAACTCACATCGGGAAACTTTTAAAGCCGTGCTCAACTTAAAACACTGAAAGTGTAAAGTTTGAGCTTTTTTTAAGTAGAAAAACATCTTCCGCATCGCGCACATCTGGAGAAGAGTCCCGCCGCCCTCTCCTGGACACGAGGAGCAAGTGCAGGTAAGGAAAACGCTTTTAACGCCGAAAAACAAATTAAGTTTTACTTGAAAAGTGGGTAATGTGGTCAGTAACTAATCTGCACACGCACAACTATTACTATCCTCGTTTAAGGAGTTATGTTAAAGCGAAGGCAGATAAACAGGTGATTTTCCTCGAATACAACTTGTGTATGATAACTATAAAGCGCTATAAATTGATTTAAATTCAGAAAATGTGAAAAAAAAGCAATGTGTTTGTTTTTTTAATAAGAGACCTCGACACCAGTGATTCCTGCTCCAGAAACTCGACATTTGGACTGTCTATATAGAGGACTTTCAAATCATTTGAAATCTCAAGTTTAGGCAAGACATTAACTATCTTTACCCCACTGTAGACATCATACGCACATTTCAAAGGCTTGTATCATCAACATTATCAAAACTGGGAAAGCTCTGTAAGTAATATGATTATATGACATTGATAGCTGTGAAATAAGTAAAAGGCCTTTTGTACAATTGCAAAGGTCATGATATTAGTAATATGCAACTTAGGTTTGATCTTTTTTTTTTCATGTTAAAGGAGTAGTTCACTTTTAAAAAAAAACTGCTGACAATTTACTCACCCCCATGTCATCCAAGATGTCCACGTCTTTCTTTCTTCAGTCGAAAAGAAAATAAGGTTTTTGATGAAAACATTCCAGGATTTTCTCCATATAATGGACTTCAATGGGGTCCAAACGGTTCACGGTCCAAAAGAGAGTTTCAGTGCAGCTTTCAGTGCAGGGTCTTATCAAGCGAAACGAGTGGCCATTTAAAAAATAAATAAAAAAGTTTAAGTTTTATAAGCACAAATGCTCACCTTGCTCTGTTCTGTGACGTGCGTTCGTGACTCTCCTGTTCGAACTCGTTCATCGAAATGAACAAATCTTTATAGAGATAGAGTGGCAGCCGATATTTGACCTATGTAAGTATCTGTTATAAAGATCTCATTGATTTACATTTCATCTTACTTTTTGGCCAAATAAACATAAGCATCTTCACTAAATTGCTCCTCACTATGAATCATAAAAGTCTGATGAATCAAATATGATACAAAACATAAAATAGGTATGCAAACTATGTAAAAAAATGTTTTGTCTAAAGGTTCAATAAAATATTCCCTTTCAATATATTTACAAATCTATATAATGAAGCCTGGCATATGATTTATATCATATATATATTTTCATATAAAAATGTGGCCACTTAAAATGTGACATTTCTGCACAGGATTCAGAATTAAAATACCACAGAAATTGTGAAGAAACATACAATGGAAATGCTGATGCTGCATGTTTCATCACAATATTCAGAGCTCAACTAAAAATACTGCGAGGGAACTTCATGCACGTCTCCTCAAACTGGATAATTCACCTCAAAAAAGCAAACGTTATTGAACTCTCCGAAAAAAAGGTACAAAAGCTGCCACTGGGGCTGTACCTTTTCAAAAGGTACACATTTGTACCCAAAGGCTGCATATTGGTACTTATTGGTACATATTAGCACCTAAAATGTACATATTAGCACCTAAAATGTACATATTACCACCTTAAATGTACTTATTACCACCTTAAATGGACATATTAGCTCATGAAATGTACATAGTAGCACCTAAAATGTACATATTAATAATTAAAAAGTACATATTGGTACCTAAAATGTACATATTAGCACCAAAAATGTACATATTACCACCTAAAATGGACATTAGCTCATGAAATGGACATAGTGGCACCTAAAATGTACATATTAACACTTAAAAAGTACATATTAGCACCTGAAATGTACATATTACCACCTAAAATGTACATATTAGCACCTAAAATGTACTTATTACCACCTAAAATGGACATATTAGCTCATGAAATGTACATAGTAGCACCTAAAATGTACATATTAATAATTAAAAAGTACATATTGCTACCTAAAATGTACATATTAGCACCAAAAATGTACATATTACCACCTAAAATGGACATTAGCTCATGAAATGGACATAGTAGCACCTAAAATGTACATATTAACACCTAAAAAGTACATATTAGCACCTGAAATGTACATATTACCACCTAAAATGGACATTAGCTCATGAAATGGACATAGTAGCACCTAAAATGTACATATTAACACCTAAAAAGTACATATTAGCACCTGAAATGTACATATTACCACCTAAAATTGACATTTTAGCTCCTGAAATGGACATACTAGTACCTAAAATGTACATATTATCTCCTGAATTGGACAAAAGTTTACCTTTTGAAACGGTACAGCCCCAGTGACAGCATTTGTACCTTTCTTTCTGAGAGTGTGCATACAGCGTTTATATTCGATATGCATGTATGAATGAAACATTAACAGAACAGGAACATTAACAGCATGTATATGTATACATTTCACCCCCTTTATTGGAAATGTACTGGTACCTGGACATTAAAAACCGATCAGTCTCTCAGTGTTACTGTTGGATTACTGAACGTCTGCCAGTTAGTTTGAGCGCAGCTACCTGTGCTACTTCAGGAGTGTTAAAGTCCACTGTAGTCCATGATGAAATCGTTTCGGATACGACAGGCAGACACAATTTTATAACAAGAAAAAAAATACTCAACTCAAAATTGTGCAATTCAATAGGTTCTTGGAAATAAAAACATGGAGCATTTTGAGAGAAGGTACAAGACAGACCACTGACTAAATGTCAAGTTCATTTGTTAATAACACTACATACACCATTAAACATGATTCTCTGGGAAAAGAAACTGGAAGTAGGCTGTACAGTGTGCAAATTACTGTCCGTCATGGGAGGCAAATCTAAATCATGTGTTTCTTTCTGCCCGGGAAACATTTAAAGAGTCATGTTTCGAAACGAAGGCCCTCACAGAGTCTTGTGAGTCTTGTTCGACGGCACTTATTTAAATTTGCCTTTAGTCCTCAGAGTACATGTACGTTTTTTTGCTCATGACTACCTGTGAGATTACAATACAAACTGCAGGGAAATGTCCGTGTGTGTGTGTGTGTGTGTGTGTGTGTTAACTGATCATTGTCAAGGCCCATATGGAATTTGCAGATTTCAATCGCCCACATCATTTTACACCAAGTTTTCAGTGTCCTACAGTAGAGGGCGCTGTTACACGTCTCCTGAAACCTCCTGATCAGGCTTTGCTGATGCACATGTAATCTATCACCGTCATAAAAGCGCATATAAATCAAATGAAGGCGTTTATGGTGTTGATGGACTCGATCTACTACATCTGTGTTTTGATCGTCGCTCTGAATCTCGTCATTTGCTCAAAATGTTGCTTTTGATTAATTTCAAAAACCAGAATGCATTAAGTTTTTAATGCATTTGTTATATTGCATGTTCAGATATATTCTGGGGACCGTGAAAGATAAAAAATGCTTGCGAGGAAAGGGTTAATTTTCCCATTAAAGGAGTAGTTCACTTCTTAACAAACTTTTGCTGATAATTTACTCATCCCCATGTCATCCAAGATGTCCACGTCTTTCTCTCTTCAGTCGAAAAGAAATTAAGGTTTTTAATGAAAACATTCCAGGATTTTCTCCATATAATGGACTTCAATGGGGTCCAAACGGTTCAAGGTCCAAATGAGAGTTTCAGTGCAGCTTTAAACGACACCAGACGATGAATAAGGGTCTTATCAAGCAAAACGAGCGCTCATTTCAAAAATAAATAAAGTTTAAGTTTTATAAGCACAAATGCTCACCTTGCTCTGTTCTGTGATGCACGTTCATCAAAATGAGCGAATCTTTTTTCGAGTCATGACTCGAAGGGTCCTAGACCCTTATTCATCGTCTGGTGTCGTTTAAAGCTGCACTGAAACTCTCATTTGGACCTTGAACCGTTTGGACCCCATTGAAGTCCATTATATGGAGAAAATCCATCAAAAACCTTAATTTCTTTTCGACTGAAAAAAGAAAGACATGGACATCTTGGATGACATGTGGGTGAGGAAATTATCAGGAAAAGTTGTTTTTTTAAAAAAAAAAAGTGAACTACACCTTTAATTTCCCCATTAAATACCTTGGTTAGTTTATCATGCGCTGTCGTCCATTAAACACGTGTTTAAATCCTCAGAAAATGCAAGTGCACCGATTCCATATGGGCCAGACATTAAGATTATAAGCATAACAGAGATGAGAATACAGTCCCAATTAATAATAATAATAATTATAATCAATACAACAGGCTGAACATGTTTTACTCTAATTCAGCAACTCATCGTTACACTGGTAATGATGGCCCGTTATTCTCATTCGAGGCGCATTGAGGAACAACAAGCTACTGCATCCAAACTAAAACCCACAACCAACGTTAGACCGGCTCTGTCGGAGGATCTAGTTTTTCACGAGCAGTTTTAAAACTCTTGAACATTGAGTCATAAGCAGATTGTAATGCGTTCATGGGGTTTATTATTAAATATGCCGGCTAATTTGATGATTACGCTTAGCTACCGATAACAATAGCTTCATTAAACAGGCTTAAATCCTTTTTCTGCAGATTGTTCCTGGGCCTGGTCATAAGGTAATCAGTTTCATATACTAAACGCTCTCCTTTGTTCTCCTGCTGAATTGAGTTAAAATGTGTATTTAGCTTTTTGTAGTGATACATGCATCCAGTAGACTGCAGATTTACATATATTTTCTTAAAAATAAAAAGTAAAAAAAAGTATTAGAAACCCAGCTATACAGAGTCTTTAGCTAATCCACGGAGCGAGGTTTGGAAGGAGGAGCCCCGTGTCCAGACGTGACGCGGTTGGTTAGGAGGTGAGGAGCGTCGGCGTTTAGGTGCTACAGCAGGGACCTTTCGTGGGCTGTGCCGTTTCTGTCAGATCCACGCCTCTGTTGCGTCCCGTGCTGGCACCTGCAGGCTGGGGCTCGTTCTTGGGCAGTTTCTTTGCTAAGGGTGCAAAGACAGAACAGGGAAATATTACACGTTAAGATGAAATGCCATTCAAAGAAAAGTCCAAAACGTGACGTTTTTCCCCAGCACAAAATTCAGGGTAGTCAAAACCATGCTAGTCTTAGTGAACGTCAGATGCATAAGGCACACAAAAATGGGAATCACCAGAGAATGTCTAATTGAGGAGAATTGGCACTGGCTGGTTACTTCCGGGTTCTGGACTGGCTGCAGTAACACGTCTCTGTCCATGCGGGGGCGCTCGCGGTCGAGTGCAGAATGAATGGGAGTCAATGGGGTTTCACCCCCAGAAATCCACTTTTCTCAGGATGTAATTTTTTGTCAAGTAATTTGAAAGTTGCATTCAAAAGGGAGGGCTAAGATAATACACTCAGCTGAAAATTGCATTTTTAAGTTCACTTATCTGTTCTAAAAATCTGTTCAAAAATGTGATGACGTCACACAATAGCAGAATGCTAGCGTGTTCTGGCCAACATCTGCCTAACCTGTAAGAAATCAAAAGGACATAAGTACTCGTTCATTCGTCTTTTGGCCTATAATCTATATTGAACTTGCGGAATCAACAATAAAATCTATGTTAATTTAACGACAAGCAGGAGAAAGAGACACTTTTAGCCGTTTAGCCCCATAGACTCCCATTCACTCTGCTCTCGCTCATGATCACCTCCAGTGGAATTCTAATGGAACTGCAACCAACGTGATACACAACGAGGCTAATAGGAAGTGCCAAGGCTCTCCGTTAGACGGGCTCTGGAAACACTTCGGGAGTCGTCGTCTGATTGGTTGAATTCTCAACCAATCTCTGCGTCGCGTTCTGTACAAAGCCGTTGTGAGGCCAAACCCGCTCATGGAAGAGGAAAGCTGTCGTGTTTAGGCTACAACGCACACCAGAATCAACTAAACACTCGATTTTCAAAACTATGTGAAGTTCGCAGCACTATTGTTGCAGTAAACTTGAACAACACTCTTGAATTAATAATTTATTAGATGCACATCGATTTTACGTTTTCACACCCCTGAAAGTGAGGCGAGATGAGGCTCATGTTGACATTTTTGTACCTTGTAGCCCTTAATCCTGTAATTGTGGACTAATGTGGGCACAGAGGACTCAGGTGTGATCCTAATTTTTATTTATTATAAATGTTACATCACTGTCTTCCATAAAGTTTTGTCTATCCATTTATGGTGTTATTTTTTATTTTGGAGGTATTTTTGAATTTATTTACTTCAAAAAGTACCATATTTTCAATGTAAATAATGCTTCTTTTTATGTTTTATTTTTTAACTACATTAAAATATCATTCCAATAAATAAATATCATTCCATAATAATAATACCATTCCATTTATGGTGTTATTTTTTATTTTGGTACCATATTTTCTATGTAAATTATGCTTATTTTTATGTTTTATTTAAAAAAAATGTTTTAACTACATTAAAATATCATTCCAATAAGTTCTTAGAGCTAAAACCTAAAGATGAAGCGACTTTGCTGTCACCTGGTGTCTTATTTTTAGAATGCTCTAAATTACAGTTTTTCCCATTCGTTTCTGCCCATTTTTGACCCAAATACAAGATTAAGGAGTTTTTTTTTTTCCACTCATTTAACATTGTAGAATTGAGTCAAAAAAAAAAATGTGTGTGTGTTCAGGAGGCAAACTTAGGAAAAGTAGCCAAGTCTTGTACCGCTCAGATCAAGGGAAGTATTTTTAAAAAATAAATCAAAACTATTTGCCCACATTTGTCCAGAATTCGGTTTTAGGGTTAAACTAATCAAAAGTGACGGTGAAGACATTTATAATGTTACAAAAGATTATATTTCAAATAAATGAGGTTCCATTCATGAAAGAATCCCGAGAAAATGTTTCCATAGAATATAAAGCAGCAGCACAACTGTTTTCAACAATTTATTATGCAGCAAATCATCATATTAGAGTGATTTCTGAAGGATCATGTGACCCTAATGATGAACATTCAGCTTTATTCAAAGGAATAAATTACGTTTCACTATATATTCGCATAGAAAACAGCATTTTTATCTATAAAACATGTATTCAAACTGTTTGATCAAATAAAAAAGTATTTTAAAAAGCATAAATCACGTTTGAACAGCAGAATAAGTAGCAGGTTAAAGTAGTTAACTTACCAATGGCCATGAAAATCTCGTTCACGTTCATTGAAGTCTTTGCCGACGTTTCCATAAAGAGCAAACTGTTGTCCTCTGCATACGACTGTGCATCCTGTGAAGGAGACGAGAAGAAGTCATGGTTTGAGGCTCTAAACAGACGTCTGGAAGTCTGCACGGCATGTTTGTTTGTTTATCAACAGTTCCACATCTCATTTGTAAAGCCAACAGGAAGCGTCTGCTCCTCTGTGACTGTTCAAACATCACAAACCTGAAAGTCCAACGCTCGCTTGTTGGCAAGGTCTGCCTTGTTTCCAGCCAAAGCTATTACAATATTTGGACTGGCTTGTCTCTGAAGCTCTTTCACCCAGTTTTTCGCACGTGTAAATGATTCCTGAAGTAAAAAACACAACAAGCATTTTTTTTGGATTCAGAGCTCTCTCATTTGTGCTTCATTAATTTTTTTTCATATTATTTTCTCCCCGACGGGTCCACTTATAATATAAGTGATAATTTAGTTTTTCATAATGATTTTCTGACCTGTAGCATTAAATGGGATGTTTTTTTTATATCTATGTAAACACTCTTTTCACAAGTGAAATGAGTAACGGCACTTTGCTGCATTCACATGCTGAAAGGATTTAAGAACAAGCCAGCTTTTGGCAGCTTGGTTTCAATAAATGCTCTTTTTGGACATGGGAGGAAGTGTTGAGTTATAGTACAATCTCAAAAGAGGTTGATAAATGGGATTCCTTGTTTAAACTGCAGAGTATGTATTAAGGACTCACCTCATTCGTGATGTCATACACCACTATGGCCGCCTGTGCTCCTCTGTAATACATTGGAGCCAGACTGTGGTAGCGCTCCTGGCCGGCTGTATCCCAGATCTCAAACTTCACTGTTGTGTCATCCAAACACACTGTCTGAGTCAAGAAGGCAGCTAGCGGAGAGAGGACAGGGACGGGTTAGGTCTTGCCATCTAGTGAATGATTGTAATTAGGCATTTTTCTATATCATGGTGTGCGTGTGTATACCGTAATATAAGATTTTAGTCCTACTTCCCATCTGTAAGTGCATTAACATTAGTGTTCGTTTTAATTAAAGAAAAATGTCCTTTTTCTCTGACTAAAATGTCGAAAGCGTATTGTGTTCACTTGAAGAAAAAAATCTACTCTGTTTTTCTGAATTAACGAGTTAATTTTTCATGGAATTTTTTTTTTGCTCTGTTTTTCTGAATTAATGAGTTAATTTTTCATGAGAAAAAAAATATTTTGCTCTGTTTTTCTGAATTAATGAGTTAATTTTTCATGAAAAAAAAGTTTTTGCTCTGTTTTTCTGTTAATTCAGAAAAACAGAGCAAAAACTTTTTTTCTCACGAAAAATCAACTCATTAATTCAGAAAAATAGCAAAAAAAAAATTCTCATGAAAAATTAACTCTAATTCAGAAAAACAGAGCAAAAACTTTTTTTCTCATGAAAACTTAACTCATTAATTCAGAAAAACAGAGCAAAAAAAAATGTTCTCATGAAAAATTAACTCATTAATTCAGAAAAACAGAGCAAATTTTTTTTCTCATGAAAAATTAACTCGTTAATTCAGAAAAAAAGAGCAAAAACTTTTTTTCTCACGAAAAATTAACTCATTAATTCAGAAACACAGCAAAAAAAAATTCTCATGAAAAATTAACTCTAATTCAGAAAAACAGAGCAAAAACTTTTTTTTCTCATGAAAACTTAACTCATTAATTCAGAAAAACGGAGCAAAAAAATTTTTTCTCATGAAAAATTAACTCATTAATTCAGAAAAACAGAGCAAAAAAATTTTTTCTCATGAAAAATTAACTCGTTAATTCAGAAAAACAGAGCAAAAAAAATTCTCATGAAAAATTAACTCGTTAATGGGCTATATGCACGCATAAGTTCCGCATTTGACGTAAGGATGCTCGTCCATTTCCGGTTGTGTAGATTAAAGCGGAGGAAAACCGGAGAAAACGGGATTATGGCAGAGTCTTCAATATTTACTGTCCTCTCGTCTTTGAAACGAAACGTGCATACGTTTAGATGTAATTTTATATATAGTTATGTTTATTTAATATAATTTTAAAAAGAAGCATAAACACAACGAGGGGTGTCTGTTTTATCTGTTTTTGTGACTAACGTTTCATTAGTATAACCATGGAGTATAAAATTCAATATAAATTCTCGGTATTGCATTGGACTCTATGATCGGCGGAAGTTATCGAGCATCCTTAATCCTTCACCGGAAATAACGCCGTGCATAGAGCCCATTCAGATAAACAGAGAAAAAAAAAATTTCTCATGAAAAATTAACTCATTAATTCAGAAAAACAGAAATTTTGTTTCTCATGAAAAATTAACTCATTAATTCAGAAAAACAGAGCAAATTTTTTTTTCTCATGAAAAATTAACTCGTTCATTCAGAAAAACAGAGCAAAAACTTTTTTCTCACGAAAAATTAACTCATTAATTCAGAAAAACAGCAAAAAAAAATTCTCATGAAAAATTAACTCTAATTCAGAAAAACAGAGCAAAAAATTTTTTTCTCATGAAAAATTAACTTGTTAATTCAGAAAAACAGAGCAAAAAAAATTCTCATGAAAAATGAACTCGTTAATTCAGAAAAACAGAGCAATTTTTTTTTTTTCTCATGAAAAATTAACTTGTTAATCCAGAAAAACAGAGTAGATTTTTTTTCTTCAAGTGAATGCAATACGCCTCCGTAAAAATGAGACTAAAGGGGGGAAATCAAATATTAGACTGTTTTTAAGAAGTCTTTACGAGCTTTCATGCTTGCGGTTAACAGATGTCAAGATTTTAAATCTCCCAATCAAACCCTTTCTGGTAACACTTTGCTTGAAGGGGTGTGCATGACATATGTCTTGAATATGAAGTAAGGTTTATGACAACTGTAATTTAAGATGTCTTTGTCATGACAACTTGACATAAAATTGATTTAATCTGTCATGTGGTTGGCTTTGACATTGACTATCATGAGGCCGTTATTAACTGTGTCAGGAATATTTTTCGTGACCCCTCAACTACAGTGGTGCACATCAAATTTGTCATTAAAAAGTTATAATGGCTTCATGAAAGCCAATGTCAAAACCAACCACCTGACAGTTTAATGTAATGTTAACCAATAAAGCGAGGTGCTTTCTTAAGTTTGATCATTAATCATGTTTATGACAGGTTGTGTTGTCTTAGTAATGTCAAGTTGTCATGACAAAGACACTGACAGGTTATGATGTGTTGGTTTATGTCAAGGTGTCAATCAATGTCATATTTGCATTAAAAATGTCATAACTGAGTGAATGACACTTAATGACACTTGCATAAAACTTCATATTCATAATATGTCATGTCATGATTATTAGGTGTCATGTTAGTCTTATGCACTAAAGTGTTACCCCTTTTCTTTTAAAACGATACATTTTCTAATCTGTGTTTTACTTAATATTTGCAATCTGGCAACCATAAACACACACTGTCTCTACACTGCGGTAGTGCCGTCAATGATCTGAAAACAGACAAACAAGTAAGCTCGATCTCCATTTGAGATATTCTGCTTAAATGAAAGTGTCACTCAGCCCGTCTGTGTTCCTTCACGACTTGACAGACTTTATTGTCATTCATAATACAACAGAAATTTCGTTTGCATGGGCCACAGTTTTTTGCAGTTTCAATGCAGTATAAATACGAGCCGCTTGCGCTGGTTTCTGTGACCATCTGTGATTTATTGTAATAAATCCAAACATGAATCTCTCAACTATATGAATAAATGCACTTGCGTAGCTCTTTGTGACAACAAACAGGCATTTATTGCTGTTGTTTTGGTAGAAAAACATGAATGTTATTATTGGAATTACTGTGAGGAATTTCATATATGAATGAATGCACTTACGTAGCTCTTTGTGACAACAAACAGGCATTTATTGCTGTTGTTTAGGTAGAAAAACATGAATGTAATTATTGGAATTAATTAAATTGTTGAGAGAAATATCTTGTTTTCATAATGTAGAGAATGGGTTAACTTATGACAAATAGCCTATTAAAAAACACGGAAACCATGCGTATGAGTTGACACTGCTTATATAAGTGTGAATGTAAAAATAAATTCTCAAATGACAACAATCGTTTATAATTTTTAACAAAATAATCGTTAGCCTATTATCAATGTCACCATTTTGGGCCACTAAAACTTGACAAAAACAAAACAAGGTTGACGAAATATGATAACTAAAAAGTGCATTTGACACAGGACTAAGACTAACACTAAATATAAGAATCGCTGACCGTGTTTTTATACACCGAAATGAAGTCGTACCTCCTATTGTGCTTTCCTGAAACTCGTGAAACTGTCCTTTTACAAAGCGAAGGACTAGACTTGACTTCCCCACAGCAGATTCTCCCAAAAGCACTAGTTTGAATTGACAGATTTTGTTGCCGCCGTTCGGCCCATTAGGTCTCGTTGCTCCACCTCTTCCTGCCATGACCCTGAGCCCAATCTCCCGTGCTGAAGTCAAGAGGTGCTTCTCAAACACTCACTCCCAGATCTGCGGAAACAAACATTAACAATCTAGTATCACTTCTCAATTCACAACACTGTTAATATATATCAATCATTAGGTGTCTATTCCTGCTTGTGGAGATGCAGGGCTGGGACTGTACAGTATAGTCGGCTCTTGTATTTCAAATGGGGTTAACCAAATACATCCCGAGGATAACAAGGGGTGCATTGGTGGATGATAACTAACTATGCCATTTTCCTTATTTTGAAATATGAACAAAAATCTTTCAAGCTTTGGGATTTTTCAAAAAAGGTAAATTGATACCCAGATCTTCAGGAGCAGGACTGAGCCCCTCCTAATATTTGAGAGACTGGTTATAAGTTTAAGTAACACTGATATAGAAATCTATTGTGTAGTTTGTCATGCCATTCATTACATCCATTCCAGTGCGGTCACATGACTAAACGATGGATGACAGACATTGTTGAGGAACTGCCACTCTTGTTAAGCCTTAAATATCCATTGTGCTTTGACCCCAAAACCCAGCCTTGTGTCCTTTAATCATTCCCCAAACAAAACCAAAGCCACGCTGGGAATGAAATGCAAGCTTACTACATACTGAATATGGCATGGAAGCCCAAAACAATTCATGCATTAAGATAATTATGACAAAGTAAAAATAAGATCAAAAGTAAATTATTAATCTTGACTTTGTATGTCATACTTCAGACTTTTTATCTCATAGTTATGATTTCTTAATGTAATATTTGCCTCTCTGGTTAGCTAACTCTTAATATTCTAGGCTATATTTACTTATATATAACTCTATTTATATCTTATGTAATGTAGAAATCATGAGACAGAGTGACCGTGCAAAACACAGGTCTATTATGATCAGACAGAACTTGAAATTGCTTCTAAGCCCTTTTAACTTAAAAAAAACGATGATAAATAGCCATTTATAAACATTGCAGGTTAGATTTGATAGATGAGAAAACGTTGGTGATAACTTGACTTGTTTGACGTGTAGCATTGTCCGGCTCATCAAAACAAACGCAGCAGGCTTTGATTGGCTAATATTGTGTTTACCATACAAGTCACTAAGTAACGTTAACTTCAATTTCAGAGGAATGATCAAATAAAATCACTGAATTATTCAAATGGAAAATGTATTTAGTGTCATAATATGAAGCTCGAGCTGCCTTGTTAGCTTGTGATGCTAACTATGTTAATGATAATGTATCCATCTCTTTCTCTGTATTACACACATGTAAACAGCCACTAAACTTATTGATAATCGTTTTTCGACTGTCTCAACCGTAATTTATCGGGTCTGTCATTTTTTTAGACGCCCCGGTTCAAATGGTTCATGAAAGCTAATAGTGCTAATGCTAAGAGGAAAACAGGCCGAGCGCTCTGCATGTAATGCTGCACATAACACTGAGCGAGACCTCTCATAAATCTATATATACCCGTTAAAAAGTTGAACGGAACAACTGTATGCTTTACTTCAAATACAAAGCCCAGAAGACTTGCATTAATATAACAGAACAAATGTCTAAAGCCCAAAGACTCGTACCTTCCTCTCGGTTCCTCCCAACTTCCCCTTTCGCATCAATACTGATGATGACGGAAGACGGATCGGATGACTGGATCTGACGTCAGACGCATCGGAGAGAAATCGGCCAATCACAACAGCGCTTCTGACAAATGTTATTCCCACAACACAATGGGTTATAATATATATATATATATATATATATATATATATATATATATATATATATATATATATATATATATATATATATATATATATATATATACACATATATACACTGCTAAAAAAAATAAAGGGAACACTAAAATAACGCATCATAGATCTGAATGAATTAAATAATCTTATTAAATACTTTTTTCTTCTTTTTACTTTTTAAGTGTTGTTTAAGTGTTCCCTTTATTTTTTTGAGCAGTATATATATATATATATATATATATATATGATGTAATTATTAGTAGGCCTAGTTTTAAAATACTTTTTACTTAGTTTAAACTTTATACTTTTGGATGCTCTGGATAATCATCTAGGCCTATGACAATTTAACTTCTGATATTTTTTTGTGCAAAAGTCATATATTTTATTAATATATTCAGTATTTGTTAAGCCTTTGAAAAAAATAATGATTAAAAAACAAAGGACTTAGAATGTATTTATTCACTTATTCACAAACCTTTTCTGTTTAAAAGCGCACTGGCAACTTTAACATTTGTTGTAGGTATATGAAAGATACAGGCTAATTTTAAAATAGCAAAGAAACCAGCTTCATTTAGAGAGAGATTTTGTGATAGGTGCACGCCATTGTCAGGTTGACGCTAAGTTTCCTCCGGTTTCCTGCGTTGTCAGGTAACGGAAGGTAAACAAACACTGCTGTTGTTTTTTTGTTGTTTGTTTGAATGGTAATTGGTTGTAAATAAAGCTGTGAGTCTCGTCGAGCGGAATATGTCCACCCGGAGACACAGAGACACGTTTCCAACCATCCGTGCGGTATGACTATTTCTCAGAATAAGTTTTGATCTTTTACATTTACGACTGTTATTATGCTTAAAATATTTCGAAATGCTCAGTATGCTCATTTCTACTTAAAGGCAGGGAAGCTCATTCCAGTAGGAGACAGAACTAAGTCTTGTCTGCAGGAAATTACACCAAGGGTGGGTAATTCATAGAAGATTAATAGTGAAACACACATATAGTGCGTGCGTGCGAGTGTGTGTGTGTGTATACAGTATACACTGTATGCTATACAACTTTATGATATTTTATATATATATAGCCTGTAACTCCACCTGTGGTGAGGAAGTTTGTCAGATCTGCTCGGCCACCCGTCGGCACACTTCGGGTCTTCCATGGAAAAGCAGATGACCCTGACATCGCCAGTACTCTAGTCCATGGTGTGAACACTAAATCATCCATTAATGTAAGACATAAAACTTCTTGTTCTTATTGCTTGATGTTCAAACTGTCTATTTGTGTTTCACCCAAAAACGTTGAGAGAAAAGAACGTTTTTTTCTTGCAATTAAGTCTTTGGTGCAGGTATAACATATTCTTTGTGTTTTGTATTTTTAGGCTGGATCTGTGATTAACCCCGCACCGAAAACACGCTTCCAAGAGTGTCTAGAAATCGCTTATGCCACCAGTCAGAAAGCACCTCTTGGAAGGTCACAAGTTCAAGGCCCTGGTTTACCAAGCTGGCTTGACCCTGAGAAAACGGCTTTTGGTGTCACAACGCTCCAGTGTAAGAGTAATACTGTGCGTCCCAATGCACATACTTATGTACTGTTCAAATAGTGTGTTCACTGAACATTCCAGATAGAACACTTTAAATAACAGGATCATTTCAATTTCAAAACACTTTATTTGTCCCCAAGGGGCAATTAATGAGGCCACATAGAGTAATCCATAAAAACATCCTACATTAAATAAATAACACAATGTGCACGGAATACATATTAATGGATACCTAATATAAGAATTAAAATCAAGGAATGATAAACAAGGGATGGTTGACGATTTAAAACAAAGGTTGCCTTCCTCTATTGTGTCCTAAAACATGGATAATGAAGCCGTCGCCGTGAAGGAAGCCAAAAACAGAGAACATTACAAGTGAAGTGTCTCGCAAAATCCTTCCAGCGAACCTCAGCATTTGCTGTTCATTTATAAAAGAAAGAGCCCTAATCGGGAGTCCAAAAGTTTTGAGCAGACTTAAAGGAGTAGTTCACTTAAAAAAAAACTTTTGCTGATAATTTACTCACCCCCATGTCATCCAAGATGTCCACGTCTTTCTTTCTTCAGTCGAAAAGAAATTAAGGTTTTTGATGAAAACATTCCAGGATTTTTCTCCATATAATGGACTTCAATGGGGTCCAAACGGTTGAAGGTCCAAATGAGAGTTTCAGTGCAGCTTCAAAGGGCTTTAAACGACACCGGACGACGAATAAGGGTCTTATCAAGCAAAACGATCGAATTAGCGAATAAGACCCTTATTCATCGTCTGGTGTCATTTAAAGCCCTTTGAAGCTGCTCTGAAACTGTGTTCTTGAACCGTTTGGACCCCATTGAAGTCCATTATATGGAGAAAAATCCTGGAATGTTTTCATCAAAAACCTTCATTTCTTTTCGACTGAAGAAAGAAAGACATGGACATCTTGGATGACACGGGGGTGAGTAAATTATCAGCAGGAGTTTTTTTAAAAAAGTGAACTACTCCTTTAAACCGAGCTCTCCAGAATATCAGACAATGGAGAATGTACTGACTCTTTCAATATAGGAGTAGTAGAACATGATGCATTTATTTAAATGAAAAAACAAAGTCTGGTATGTTGGACACTTCATGCACTCAGCTGTCCATGTTTTAATTGGGTAGCGAAAGGAAATGAAACGATGAATGACAAATCAACCTTTTAAAAATCATACACTGCACAGTTAAGAGTGTATAGTGTATAAGTGCGTCATTTGGGACACAACTATAGTGAAACTTCAGTAGCATGCTCATGAATTGACTCAAAAAAAAAAAAATAAATAAATATATATATAATGTTTTTTTTTTTTTTTTTTTTTTAAGAAAATGTGTTTATTCTTTTAAATGCAGTTTCTAATGGTGGTGAGGTGATCAATCCCCCTAAAAGCGCACAGCAGGTGCAGGAGGAAGCGGACGAGGGACATCGGCTCTACATCCGCTCACACGGCTCATACTTTGTAGGTCAGTTCCATTTATGAGTCTCAGTCTTTATTTAGGTTTATGGACCTTAGTTAGGTTGGATGCCATATTGAATTGAATTAACATATCATTTTGATTTAACTCTGTTGAATAAAAGTGACTCCATATCAGTTATTATAGTGACTCTATTTTGATGCGCCTCAACAGATATTCTACTGACTATCATCAGTAACTTTACAATAACATGTCAACTTATTCTACTAACCGAAACCCGAACCTACAGTCTACTAATACTCTAATGAGAGCTAGTTGCAAAGTTACTTATGTGTGTTAGGGAACCATCAAAATAAAGTGTAACCGAATGTGAATGAAAACGTGGCTGTGATGGATCGCACACAGGTCATGTCAATTTCACAACTCACAACTGTTTCTTTCTGTCAATGATTTCACTTTTCTAACTTTAGTTGGTGTGTAATGTTGCTGTTTGAGCATAAACAACATCTGCAAAGTTACGAAGCTCTCTTTATTTTATATTTGCTTTTAAAGAAATAGAAATAGTTTTTTAAGGACTACAACAAACGGCTGGTAGGGACTACACCACATTCCTACTGGGTTAGTGACATCACTAAGCCTAGAATGTACATAAATGTACATGTAACACACCCTGAACACGATTTATAGATTATCAATGAGTAGAAGATAACTACACTGTAAAAAATGATCGTGATTTTAACAGTATAAGACTGTAAAAATGCTACAGTGAAAAACTGTTAATTGGTTAACAGAAAGTTTCCTTACTATATACGGTAAATAACTGTGATATATATAATGGTACATTTAATGTAGTTTTACCGTAAAATACTGTTAAATTTACAGTTTTTGGAAGTGAAAAAGAAGTCATTGTATAATTTACTGCGAAAAAATGTAAATTGACTTTCCCACAATTCCCTGCGTGACACTTCACATTTAATGTATTTGGACTGTTTATTCATAATGTTCTTAGTTTTTTTTCTTAAAAGTTGTGTTCATTAGGGTTTTATGTTACATTTAACGTTGTTAAATTAATTCTTATTTTATTTTTTAAAATTTCAACATGTTACCATGATGGTGTTTAATGTTTGTTTGAATGAGACTGTGCAGCTTCTATATAGTAGTATCAATTTTCTTGTCGAAGAGCTGATAATGATGAGCTTTGATTGATCATTTGACTCTCATTATTGATGTGATTGATGGCTGTCGGTGTATTGTAATTGAACAAAACAGATATTAATACTTCAAAATGTCAGTAAATCAACATTATATCAAATAATGAAATACGGTTTATTGCTGTAAAATTAAATACGGTCAAAGTTTGTAAAACCTAAAATGTTGCTACCGTACTTTTAACAGGAAAACTCTGGTAACCACAGCTGCCGGAGTTTTCCCGTAAATTTAACTGATTTTTTTTACAGTGTACACATAAGTTACATAAATTCATCGACTAACAGTCTCTCCATTATCGACATTTATCCATTATCCATTATTGTCTGACTCATTTGAACATAAACATTGACATTTTCAGTGTGAGGTAAAAGGACACAAGCTGAAGCTCCGCCCCCTGTGCTGAGAGCAGCAGCTCATTTGCATTTAAAGGGACAGACACTAAACTGCATGTTTTTGCTCACCCTATAAAAATTACAACTTTAACATACTATTTAAAAATACCCGTGTTTTTTTTTTTTTTTTAGCTAAAACTTCACATACACACTCTGGAGACGTCAAAGACTTATTTTACATCTTGTGAAAAAGGCATTATACCACCCCTTAAAAACTCTCCAAACCAACCATTGAACACCCTGTAGCTTTCAAAAATGAATGCCCTGACTAAGGTCTATAACTTTGCATTTTAGTTGGTTTCAAACTGAAGTCTTATGCTCGTTTTGCCATTGCTTCAGAAAACGGTGATAAATTGCATTTTTTGCAGGTGAGCGTTTGGACAGAAAGTACAATTGGAGTCGTTATGGGAGAGAAAGTAGGTTTGGTGTCCCGACGCCTCATCACAATGATGGGAGAAACGTGTCCAAATCTCTCCACTGGCCCAGTGACTCACTAATGTAAACTTCTATAGTACTGTACATACAACCAGAGATTTCCACTAGCTAAATTAATATACTGTCAACATTTTAAGTTAATCAAAGTTGTCGGAGACAAGAACGGGTATCGGTCAAAATTCATGTATAAATTTGATTAAAGGTTTTTGATCCACTTTAAATGTTGACTACTGTATTTTGGGATATAACTATGCCTTCAGAAAGGTAACAGGGTTGACAGTTTTAATATTCATTTTATAATGGCAATTCATATTTCATTTGAACATTTCTAAATGACAAACTAATATGACAACATTATCAGAAATGAGCAATTAATTAATCTTCATGTCTTAAGGCACAACAGCGCAAAATTATCTTCGAAGCGCTGTGACTACTTCAGAGAGAAGACTCAGCCACAAACAGGCAAAGTTCATGATCCGTAAGTCATGATTAAGAGCCGTTTTGTTAAATACTAATGACATTTTCACAGTGTAAATCATCTTTTCTGTCTGTGCATTAATTTATAGAATTGCGGAGACATTAAACGTTCCCAGTGATCACACATTCGGAGTCTTGATGAAACCTGACAGCTTTGGTAATTTGAATCGTCTGTCACATTTCTGTCAGAAATAAATTAGCAGCCAATTCATGATTTATTCTTTCTGTGTGTGAAATACATCATTGTGGAATTACAACTTGGACATTCCTGTAATCGGGACCAAACAGAGAGCGCTTTATGAATCTCTCACAAACATTCATAGTGTTTTATGTAAAGAAAATAGGACATTTGAGAGGCTTACACATGATCCGGGTACAGTCAAACCAACATTTATTCAGACACCATTTTTTTAGTTTAGAAAATGGTAATAAGATATGACATGAGTTATTAAATGAGTTGATATTTGACTGGTGCTGTCCGTGCTTATGTTAGACTCTCATTATGTTGAATATCTGTTAAATTTAACTACACCATTAGATAATACCAGTTTAGCTCAACCAGTGACCAAGCAATGCTTCATGTTGTTCAGATGTAAAAAGACCATTAGTATTTACAGAAAACACAACATGATCAGCTCAGTGTCAAAATTAAATTTGGTCCGAAATTTTACTTTAAGTTTACTTTACAGTTTACTTTATTTTGCTATCCTCACTATCATAAATGAACTATAGTGTCCTAGTCTGAATAATGTTTGGTTTGACTGTATGTTCTGGACCGGTTTCGAGAGATTCATCCATCTATACAGTAGTTCTTCTTGTTTTTCCTCAGGTGTAGGTGACCTTCTGCATCAAACTCCACCTGGAAAGTACCTGAAAGGTAAAGACAGACAGCGATCGCTGGTCAGCGCTGTTCGCCAGCATCTCAAGAAGTCCAACTACCAGAACTTCGGCTCATTACTTAAAGCATTCAGATACTACGACAAGGTCTGAAGCTGTTGTATATTAAAAGAGTAGTTCACTTTAAAAAAAAAACTTTTGCTGATAATTGACTTGCCCCCATGTCATCCAAGATGTCCATGTCTTTCTTTCTTCAGTCGAAAAGAAATTAAGGTTTTTGATGAAAACATTCTAGGATTTTCCTCCATTTAATGGACTTCAATGGGGTCCAAACGGTTCAAGGTCCAAAAGAGAGCTTCAGTGCAGCTTCAAAGGGCTTTAAACGACACCAGACGTTGAATAAGGGTCTTATCTAGTGAAACGAGCGCTCATTTCAGAAATAAATAAGTTTTATAAGCACAAATGCTCGACTTGCTCTGTTCTGTGATGCGAGTTTGTGACTCCCCTGTTCGAACTCGTTCATTTTCTTTTTCCGAGTCAATTCGTTCATTCCGTTCGTTGAATGAACCAAATGACTCGGAAAAAGATTCGTTCATCATGACATGGAGGTGAGTAAATTATCAGCAAAAGTTTTTTTCAAAAATGAACTCACTCGTAGAAGAAAAGGCTCTATTTAGAACCTGAAATGGTTCTATCAGCGCTACGTATTTGGAACCCCTAAAAGGTTCTATACACTCTTAAAAAAAGGGTTCCTCTGGGTTCTATATATAGAACCCTGGGGTTCCATACTTGGCCAATAGAACCTTTTACCAAAAAAAAAAAAAAAGGTTCTATATAGAACCATTTTGGAGTTCCATATATGAAGCGGGGAATGGAACCATTTCTGGTTCTAAATAGAACCATTTCTTCATTTCTTTAACCAATCATTTCATGAGAAAAGCATCCTGAAAAGCACTTTACTTGAAAAGCCTCTGTGTATGATGCATTATAAAGGTATTCATTCAGCATGTTACCAGATTTCCTTGTCTCGTGCTGCAGAAGGGTCAAGGCAAAATCGATAAAGAGGACCTGAAGGATGTTTGCCAGCAGTTTAACATGATCGTCAGTGACCCGGTGCTCGATGAGCTCATGGATTACTGTGATGTTGATAAAGACGGACTGATCGATTTCATGGAGTTCTCCAATTTTCTCAACTGGAAAGACAAAATGCCAATCAACAGGGTGGAGCAGGAAATCATCACAGGAGGTGAATTGAACCGCTCTTGCTCATGTTAATGTTAATATCTTAATGTCATTTATTTACTAGGTAAAGGACAGTTACTTCTGATGTAATTGCACTAAAGAAAACAATTCAGTATTAACAATGAAATTTACCATTTAACGATAAAGTCCCCCTGTATTCAATTTATATCCCTTAAAACTCATCTTTGATCACCAAAATGACGTTTAAAATTGTTTTCCTTTAAACAATTCTTCACACCTTAAAATAGCTTGACTGTAACCCGACACCCTTGCCTCATTTAGTATACGCGGTTCTATGAATATGCAGATGAGCCCCGCCTCCACTCACTCTCTCAGAGATCCACTGGTTGGCGATCACACGTTGATCTGATTGGTTACAAGGTGGTTTGTGACGTCAGAAACACCAGCGATTTCACACCGTGTTTTTGAGACTGTCTTTGGTTCACTGCAGTTTTAAGGTGGATATACTCAGCAATGCTGTCCACTAAGACAATTAAAAACGCCACAGAGACATGTAAACAACATTAAAAGTTGGATTTTCACCACAGGGGGACTTTAAAATGTTTGTTTTCAATGTAACCTTATTACTTCGGTCAACTCAAGAATAATTTATTTAGTTTTATATTATTTAATTATTATTTAAAGAATTAATAGAGCAGTTTCAGGTCTGTCCCTGCAGTGTTTAATTGGCAGAGCTTGATATGAAATTTAGTAAGTAATAAGTAATGCAATTCTTTTTAAAGAGTAATTACAGTAACATCATTACACTATTGAAGATGTAATTAATAGCTAGTATTACTCTTTTTAGAGTAATTTGCCCTCAACTTCAAGTATACAATCTTGTATCTTTTTGTGTTTTTATGATTTTGTTGTTTTATATAATGTTGTGATGTGATTCATCTGTGGTAATTGATTTAAATATTTAAAGGAGACAACGAAACTGTTGAAACTGAGGGATGGTTCATAACACATATATGAGATCAGTGAAACGAAAACAAAAGCACAAAGATCTAGAGATGCATAATAATAATAATATAATAAAATAAAAAAGGAACTTCTTTTAACTTGAGTGCCACGTTTTTATAATCCCATGTCATGGACAAGACTCTGAAAAAGATGCGAAACGCGAACGCAAGATGTCCGTCTAGTGTGTGTTTACTTTGAAAACAATAGAAAAGCATGAATGGAAAAACTTGTTCGGTGTAAATGTCCCCTAAAACTGATGTCAAAGCATGTGTCAGATATTAATATGGCTTGCATATTTCAGAGCGCATGACCCGGTCAGCCCCGGCCAACACGCGGCGAGCCGACCTCCGGACAGCCGGCGCCATCAAGCCTCTGATCAGACCTGAAGATCTGGAAGCTGTTGAGCTGGGAAACACCAGGATGACCCCAAAAACCCTGTCCAGACCCAGAAGTGTGCAGGACCGCTTCATCACCTCGTCCTCTCTCATCAATGCTGTCGTAGGGGGTTCTTCCTCTGCCAGTAAGTCAACTCAACTTTATTTATAGAGCACTTTCAACACCACAAGTGGAACCAAAGTGCTGTACAGAAGTAAAATAAAAATACAAACAAAGACAATACAAACATATGAAATACACAACTTACAAAGCATTATCAAATGTTATCAAATCAAGTTTTAAGTGCACTCTGAAAAACACCCAATGCAGGACAAGTTTTTACAGACAAAGGAAGGAAAAAAGCTTTTGCTGATAATTTACTCGCCCCCATGTCATCCTATGTCCATGTCTTTCTTTATCCAGTCGAAAAGAAATTAAGGTTCCCTATCGTAGTCACTTCGAGTTACGTCAGAAGTGACGGAGATTGGGGGTTTCGCATAGAAAGCCAATCCTCTTCGAGTATTAAAACACGAGCCAATGGCATGCAATGCCTTGGGGCTGCGGAATTTTGCATAGCGTACTCCGCCCTACTCCGTGAGTATAAAAGGAGGAAGTGAACGCAACCGCAGTATGTTTTCGCTTCGGAGCCAAGAGAACCTCTTCACTCCTGAAAGCACTGTTCAAGACTCTTCGAGACGAGCGTCCTCTTCAGTGTTGGTGTGACGGCGGTACCCAGCGAGATTCTGCATCGCCTGCGATCTGAGCAGTGGTCTGCCAGACTTTGCGCTTCTCCCTGGTCGCTTCAGCGCTGAAAGAGTGAATTTCCTCCTCTCATTGAAAGAGCTGCACGCGCACGTCTTTTTAAAGACGGTTCGCCCGTGCTCTTCTGGGTGTGATTGATTTCTGTCGTCATCTGATGGTCACGATCGCTGCTTTGTATGCCTGGGCATTTCAGCATGCAGCAGCAGCGTTCGTGGATGACTCATTTTCCTTCTGTGGGAACATGACCATCTCTACACTGAGGTCGAGACTCAATGATCTCACTTGAGTGAGAGTCCCGGTCCCCCCCGCTCGATCGGTTTCCTCCATAGGGGGCCCGTCGACCCGGGGACCTGGTGATTTACGGTGATGGTGTGGGATAAGCCCCGACGATTCCTCGGGCCACACCTCCCGCCTCAGTGCGAGAGCCAGCGAGCGTTAGTTCGATTCAGTCGGTTGCTTCTTCGGTGGCACCGGCTGCTTCGGGCAGCGCTCCAGATGATGATGCGATGTCGATCACAGCATCACTAGGCGGGCTTGACTCCTCGGGAAGTGAGGATGCGGCCGCGTTGCCTCCCTCGGGAGCGTCAGCGCCGCCGTGTCTGATCCCGCGATGATGGCCGTGCTATCTCGGGCGTCCGTGAGCATCGGGTGGGGGTGGAACTCCGCCCCTCCCCGATCTCTCGCGGCTGAATAATTGGTTTTTGGGTAACGCTGCCGCCTTACGGCCACGGCCAACCCCAATTTCCTTTTTTCCCCGAGTTGCATGCGGAACTGACACGCACTAAAAAATAAATAAATAAAAAAAAAAAAAAAAAAGCGTGCTTAGTTCCCCGCCCTTCCTCCCCTCGGCGATGCGGCTGTCTGTGGGTACGCTGGGGCTCCCCCGGTCAACCGGCGGTTGCTCTCAGATGCCCCTCCAAAGCCTATGGGTTCTCGTCGTCTATGGCGGCGCGATTCTGTAGAGCGGCGGGACAGGCAGCCTCCGCCCTGCATATGATGAGCACCTACAAAGCTAGCTGCTCAGGAATGTGCACGAGGAGGTGACGGACCAAGCGAGCTGCGAGCCTGTCGCCTACCTTGTCCTTAAACGGGTCACGGAGGCGGTCGCTCGCTCCCTTGGTCAGGTGATGCCCACCGCTGTGGTCCAGGAGCATCATAATGTTCGGCGGTGCGGTCCAGGACTTTGCCCAGCACTTCTCGACCGCCTAGGAGCAGACGAAGGCGGTTTCTCTGCCCCGACGGCCAGCTGCTGCCTCCAACCAGCCGTCGGCTCGGACGCCTCCGCCAGCTCGCCGCCGAGGACGCCCCCCTGCGGCTCCCTTCCCTCCCACGCGGCCCCAGCAGCAGCCTTCAGCCGGTTCGCGTCGCGGAGGAGGCCACAGGTAAGCGTCCCAAGAAAAGAGCCCCCCCTCAGGCCGCGTGCCCCGCTAGATGCCAGGCGAAGCGATGTTCCTGAGGCGGGCCGCTCAGTGATAGTGTCATGGTTTTTCTCAGGAGGCGGTGGCAGGGCCCCTCCTTCCCCGGTGGAGGGCCGGTGGAGAATCTTTTGTTCTAGCTAGCTCCCTGAGCTGGTTGAGGAAAAGCTGACACTGTCATTGAGCACACAGACTGGAATGAGCGCGCACGACGTCCAGTGCGTCGCCCCGTTCATTCCTCTCTGTCTCGGAGGGCGCGGAAGGGTGCGTGTGTCGTCCCCGGGCTACGCCAATCCCTTCCCCCTCTGTCGCCAGACCCCCGGCAGAACAGACCCCCGTGGAACGCTCTGCCTTCCCTGGTCTCTTCTGTCGGGGAGCGGGTTTCGACGGTGCATCCGGACGGGGTAACTCCTGCACGCATGCCGGTCGACCCGCCTCGCTGCCCCTCCGGGGGGACGTCTGTGGTTCGCATGACCCCGTTGGCTCACTTCCTGGAAGCCTGGCTAGCGCTTCCCGGGGTTCCCGCTGGGTCATCAGAACGATCGGATTCGGCTACGCGATTCAGTTCGCACGGTCTCTTCCCCGCTTCAGGGGAGTTCGCTCCACGATGGTTGGTGGCAATGCCCCAGTCTTGAGAGCGGAGATTGCGACCCTGCTGGCGAAGGGTGCAATCGAGACGGTCCCTCCAGCCGAGGTGAGGTCCGGGCTTTACAGCCCCTACTTCATTGTCCCCAAGAAAGACCGGTGGGTTACGACCGATCCTGGACCTGCGCATTTTGAACCGTTCTCTCCATCGACTACCGTTCAAAATGCTCACGGCCAAACGCATTTTCGAATGTGTTCGGTATCAGGATTGGTTTGCAGCGATCGACCTGAAGGACGCGTACTTCCATGGCTCCATTCTCCCTCGACACAGACCGTTTCTTCGGTTTGCCTTCGAGGGCCAGGCATACCAGTACGCCGTTCTCCCATTCGGGTTAGCTCTGTCCCCTCGCGTCTTCACGAAGATCGTCGAGGCAGCCCTTGTTCCCCTTCGCGAACACGGGGTTCGCATCCTGAACTATCTCGACGACTGGCTGTTACTAGCACACTCTCGAGCTCAGGTTTGCGAACACAGAGACCTGGTGCTACGGCACCTAGCCCGTCTGGGCCTTCGGGTCAACCGGGAAAAGAGCAAACTTTGCCCCGTGCAGAGGATCTCTTTTCTCGGCATGGAGATAGACTCGGTCGCCATGTCCGCGCAGCTCACGTACGAGCGCGCGCACTCACTGCTGGCTTGTCTTCGACAGTTCGAGGGCAAGAGTGCGGTTCCACTGAAACTATTTCAGAGGCTCCTGGGGCATATGGCATCCGCGGCCGCGGCAACGCCGCTCGGTTTGCTTCATATGAGACCGCTTCAGCTGTGGCTTCGCGATCGAGTCCCGAGGTGGGCATGGCATCGCGGCTCGCTCCGAGTTCCAGTGACTCCGACGTGCCGCCGATCCTTCTTCCCGTGGTCGAACCTCAGCTTTTTACGGACAGGGTCCCTATTCAGCGAGTTTCCAGGCATCTCGTTGTCTCCACGGATGCGTCTACCACGGGCTGGGGTGCCATGTGCAATGGGCATGCAGCCGCCGGTTCCTGGACAGGAGCCCAGCGCCTCATGCACGTCAATTGCCTCGAGCTGTTGGCAGTACGGCTCGCCCGGCACCGCTTCCGAGCGTGCTCTAGGGCCAGCATGTGCGTGTCCGCTCAGACAACACTACGGCAGTAGCGTACATCAACCACCAGGGGGGGTCTACGCTCGCGCCGGTTGTCGCAGCTCGCCCGCCACCTCTTGATATGGAGTCAGAAGCACCTGAGGTCCCTTCGTGCAGTTACATTCCTGGAGACCGGAACCGGGCAGCCGCGAGCTGTCCCGGGCCCGTCCCATCTCCGGCGAATGGCGACTCCATCCCCAGTCGGTCCAGCTGATTTGGGACCAGTTCGGGGAGGCACAGTTAGACCTGTTCGCCTCTCGGGACTCGTCCCACTGCGCCCAGTTATTCTCTGACCCGCGGCTCTCTCGGCTCGGATGCGCTGGCGCACAGCTGGCCACGGGGCCCACGCAAGTGTGCGTTCCCCCAGTGAGCCTCCTTGCACGGGTGTTGTGCAAGATCAAGGAGGACGAGGAGCAGGTCTTGCTGGTAGCCCCCTACTGGCCCACCAAGACGTGGTTCTCCGAACTCTTGCTCCTCGCGACAGCACCTCCTTGGCCTATTCCTCTGAGACCGGACCTACTCTCTCAGAGACGGGGCACTCTGTGGCACCCTCGTCCCGATCTTGGAGGCTGGACGTGTGGCTCCAGGACGGGACGAGGCAGGTTTGAGTTCGCTGCCACCTGCGGTGGCGGCAACCATCACTTCCGCAAGAGCGTCGTCCACGTGACACCTTTATGCGTTGAAGTGAAACCTCTTCGTCAATTGGTGTTCTTCTCGCTGAGAAGACCCCCGGAGATGTTCGATCGGAGTCATGCTTCCTTCCTGCAAGAGGGGTTGGAGCGCAGGCTGTCGCCCTCCACCCTTTGGATTATGTCGCGGCCATTGCCGCGTCTCATGATGCAGTGAAAGGTAAGTCTATGGGAAGCATGACCTGGTCATCAGGTTCCTGAGGGGAGTGAGGGGGCTAAATCCGCCTCCCTCCCCTCCTGCCCTCTGGGGACCTCTCAGTAGACCTGGGTGCTCTGCAGAGGCCTCCCCTGGAGCCTTTGCAGTCGGTAGAGTTTTTGCCCTGTCCTATGTGACAGCACTCCTGATTGCATTGGTATCCATCAGGAGAGTAAGGGACCTGCACGCACTCTCTGTTGACGAAGTGTGCCTGGAGTTCGGGCCGGCTTACTCTCACGTATTCCTGAGACCCCGGCCTGGATATATGCCCAAGGTTCCTACCACTCCCCTCCGGGACCTGGTGGTGAACCTGCAAGCGCTGCCCCTGGAGGAGGCAGACCCAGCCTTGGCACTGCTCTGTCCGGTACGTGCTCTCCGCACCTATGTCGACAGAACGCAGTGTTTCAGGACCTCAGACCAGCTCTTTGTCTGTCATGGGGGGAGCCAGAAGGGAAGGGCTCTCTCAAAGCAACGGCTGTCCCACTGGATAGTGGATGCCATTGCTTTGTCTTACCAGCAGCAAGGCCTTCCGTGCCCCCTTGGTGTGACGGCCCATTCCACTCGGAGTGTAGCCTCCTCTTGGGCTTTAGCGCACGGCGCCTCGCTAACAGACATCTGCAGAGCTGCAGGCTGGGCGACACCCAACACCTTCGCCAGATTCTTAATCTGCGAATTGAGCCGGTATCCTCTCACGTACTCGTTCGGCCAGTTCTGGATCCGCTCAGGTGTCTTCGCTTGCTCGCCACTCCACTCCCCGGACTGGATAAGTGCGATATTTCCTCAGTTCTTCCATTGAAGTCTTGAGTCCTCCAGCACCGACGATGCGGGCACCACTGCGTTGCTCTGGATGCTAGCTAGGTGCCTCCATGCGCACGGTTCCCCATGGTAACCGTCTCATGTGTATTATCCACTGTAAGCCTCTCTGAGCATGTGTCTTCCCTTGGCAAGCCATCTGCCACCCCTGGAGTTTAAATCAGTAGCCACCTGCGGTTGGTACTCCAGTGTTCCATATGCGTTCCTATGTGGCCATATGTGTATCCTTAAGTCCTCCCTTCGGTAGGCAGCTGGTAGCATGTCCCCTTCGGGATATGTTTCCCAGTGTACCTTGGTAATCCTGTGTCAAAGTCGGATCCCCAAAAAAAAAAAAAAAAAAAAAAAGAGGTAAGGCTCGGGGGTTCAGTCTTTCGCAGGGCACTGGAAGACAGCTTGAAGATGGCGTGATGGCACAGACCCCCAATCTCCGTCACTTCTGACGTAACTCGAAGTGACTACGATAGGGAACGTCTCGGTTACGTATGTAACCCTCGTTCCCTGAGTAGGGAACGGAGACGTTACGTCTCCCTGCCACTTCTGCTGTATCGCTGGGTAGAGGCCGAGTTCAGTCTTGGCTCCTCAGCGAAGACATACTGCGGTTGCGTTCACTTCCTCCTTTTATACTCACGGAGTAGGGCGGAGTACGCTATGCAAAATTCCGCAGCCCCAAGGCATTGCATGCCATTGGCTCGTGTTTTAATACTCGAAGAGGATTGGCTTTCTATGCGAAACCCCCAATCTCCGTCACTTCTGACGTAACGTCTCCGTTCCCTACTCAGGGAACGAGGGTTACATACGTAACCGAGACGTTTTTGATGAAAACATTCCAGGATTTTCTCCATATAATGGACTCCAATGGGGTCCAAAAGACCGTTTCAGTGCAAAGGGCTTTAAACGATTCCAGACGATGAATAAGAGTCTTATCAAGCGAAAACAATCGCTCATTTAAAAAAAAAGTTTAAGTTTTATAAGCTCAAATGCTCGCCTTGCTCTGTTCTGTGATGCACGTTCGTGACTATTCAAAACTCGTTTATCAAAATGAGCAAGCCAAAAATGCATGAAGAGACTGAATGGCACATTCATGCCCATGTTTCAGTGGTAAATAAATTTGAGAATCATCCGCATACAGATCTCACACTAAACCTTCAAACTGCACAAGTATTCAAACTACACAAAGCCTATATATATCCTCCAGGATTTTTTTCAGGGCATAATCAAGATTATCTTGGTGAATCTTATTTTCAAGGCCTTAATGATCAAACCTTTGCTGATGAAACCTGTTGCACACCATCTACAACATGCCTTCTGTCACCTTTAGCAAGTAAAAAGGACTTTTATTATAATTGTAAAAACGTCCATCTTCGTGTCAGTTTACTGTGAAATCTAAGGATAACTTTTATATTGTTAGTCATATTTAAAGATGAACACGCTGGACTGAAGCAACTGAGGTTTACTTGATTATACAGTACTTTTTTCAAATCATATGAATAAAAAATTATCCATCAGGCTTTTGATGAGCGTTTATTTGTTTATCTCTCAATCGTCATTGTAATGCATTGTGTATGTTTTAGAACTAAAGACTTTGGTCATAAAACTAAGCATTTAAATAGATTCTTACTAAGAAATATTATTGATACAACTGATGTATTTTATGTCAGTAGTCTGACATAAATCCGCGATATTTTTTTTCCCAGGATGGTAGGGGAAGACTCCTCAATATTCATTAGGGAACTCATCCCTGATTGGTAAGCTGGCCGCCATGCCAGTAATGACGTCACGACGCCCGTTGTGTTTAATGTAGAAATTTGTTATTTTGAAAATGTACATACATTTCTTTCATAGTTTAGACTATATATACAGTGACATTTATAAATACATTTTTTTTAAAAAATAGCCTATATTCAGAACATAAAAAGAAGCAGGAACGAACTATATACATATCCTATATTGGTTATTATTATCTAATAGTTTAAATCGCGGCAGCAGCTTCAGGTTGGTAGTCCAAGACATCTGTACTTCCGGGATTCTTTCCACCGGAGCTTCGCTTTCGATTTCAAAATGGCAGCAGCGTGAAATCAGCGTATTATTTGATCTGTCAAGCTTTACAGAGTGTTATTTTCTCAGACCCTAGACCTGGGACACAACAAATATTAAAATAGCACAACTAAGGAAAGTTAACGTAGTCTTGTAAACATTCTCTTCTTATTGCTTCCCGTGAATAGATGATCATATATACGGAGTACCTTCAGTACGGACCGATCTACCCGCTCCTCGTGTCAAACGCGTCGGTGACCGGACGAACTACGGAGACGAACCGACAGCACGTGATCTGCTCCGCCCCCCTCTGCATTCCCTCTACGGAGTCCATGAAGAAGAGTTTTTAAGCCCTCGCACCAAACACCAGGTGAGTTTTAGACCGCTGTCATGCTACATTATGATACAAAGGGGGTTTACAATGCCGAACAGGTGAATATCAACACATTCATCAAAGGTATATTGCATATCATATATAGATTGCAGAGATTTTCCAAAAAGTGGGTCTCAATGTTGCTGAGGAGACATTTGAGGAAGCCTGGAAGTTGGCGTCCATGAGAGATCCTGACGGTGACGTTTGTGTGGAGAGCTTTCGAAATGTTCTCAGTGAACTACAGGCTAATTAAAGTATTTCAAGTGTCCTTTATCCTTAAAGAGGACCTATTGTGCTTTTTTTTCCATGTTCGACTCTCTTTAGTGTGTAATGTTGCTGAGTTATTCCCTATATCAGTGTTTATGAACTCCTGAAACGCCTCCATTGTAGTCTCGAGTTTCTTCCACGTCACAATATTCCTCATTATAATAATTAATGCGCAGAATAAAGGGGCGGGGCCTGGTTAAGTTAGTTAGTAGTGTGTTAAACTGGCGGTTATGGTAAATTAGGGGTGGGACATTCACCAAACACACTGATCCGGCCGACCAATCAGAGCACAGGAGAGACAGGAAGTAAACAGAGCGTTACTGACAGACTGGGAAGAGAGGAGCCGCAACAATGGAGGATATGAGGAGAATAATCAACATTCAAGCAGCAAAACCTGACTTTGCAAAAGAAAGACTTCGTGAAAAGGCATAATATGGCCTTTTTAACTTCACAGTGCAAATTAAATGTGAGGCTTTGTGACACTATAATCCAAAACTTGCCTTTGTTCAGATTATTTAGGAGAACTGTGTGCTTTTAAAGCTTCAGGTGCCTTTCAAGAGATCATTTGCGTATAAGTTTGAACAATAATCAGCGCGGACACATTAAACTAGTAATAATTACGACTCCAGCGTTTAATCTGAAGTGCGTTCAGACCCTCATGACTTCCACAACTGCAGTGTTTTATTAGTTCAGATCCATTATTGGGTCAGCGGTAATTTCAGCCATGTTATTTGTTTAATTTAGTCTCTTGTCAAATGAAGCAAAGTGCTGCAACGGGCAAGAAGTGCTCTCGACGTATCGTAATAATAGCTCGGCTTAGTAATGAATTTTTGCCTCCCAGGATAGCACTGAGTTTACTTAGAGGACGTACGCTGCATTTAGATTGCTGTCAATTAGCATTTTCTCCTGAAGGACTAATGTGGTGTTATCTGTTATGAGTAATGATGGTTATTTTCCACCTATTCATGTCTTGGACTAGTAAATGTTAAAGTCAACTGGTTAATGCATTGTGTAAAATCAGGTCCTGACATGTTGACTAGCATCAGATTGCAGTAAAATGCATTGCATTTCATGTCGACTTTAATTGCACAAGCAAATATACAGTAGAGAGATGAATTCATCAGCATTATTTGGCAATGTAACACACATACATCAGAAATGTGAGTAACTGATTAATAACACCAGCACAGAGTCCCTAATCCATGATAAAAGCCTAGAGGAGTCTTTGTAAAGCACATTCATGCTTTTATTTTCTTTTGTTCAGTTCACATGTAGTTGAAGCCAGCGTGATTAATTGCCTAATATGGTATTAACATATTTATTTCAATTGAAACAGGAGGTATGATATCCACTGTTAATCATATTATGACTTGTTTGCACACATGTGACAAAACACCCACGCAAGTCGAACAAGAACAATCCATTTCTGCCTCCAAAAATTATAATAATCCCAAAGCCATATTTCTAAATGATTTAATGAATTTCAGTCAATGATAATTCGATGACTCCCTGTAAAGCCATGAATGCATAAACAATGACGTGCCATAAAAGAGAAATAGGATGACAACCACGCATGGGTGAGAACATCTTTCTGTCAGTTTAACAAAGGATTTATTTTAATATCTAAATTAGGTGATAATTAGTCTCAACAACCATCTGTGGTTCTGTACGTATCAAATATCATAATTAATTAGGGCTGTTGGAAATCTTCGTTTGTGGCATGCTTGATGATCTGAAAGTGACTTGGATAATGGAGGTGCATTAGACTTATTAGAAATATTTCGGAAGCAAACTTTGTCCCCAATTAAAAATCATTCAAAACAGTATTCTTGGTTTTAAATTGTGTCATTTAAATGTAAATGACATTTTTGTAGGTGAATTTCATGGAAACTTGCAAATGCATGTTATCAAAAAGTATGTTTTGCATTGAGTAAACTATGAAAATAAAGCACATCTCCTCTCATTCCCATTGTGTGAGTTTAATTTCCACTGATTTTTAATTGAGAAGATATTCACACAGATCATTCTCACTACATCCCAGTAATAACTCGATGTTGTCCACATTACAGTCGATTTGATTGTGAGACTTGTTTCATTATAATTTCAGTGCCGTTCTAATTTCAGTAACTAATATTTTTTTCAAACCAAACAAATCCCATAACTAAAATAAAAATGACATGGCAGAATGAACTTTTATAATGGGTTATTTTATTGAATAAACTGAAGCTACATGAGGTTTGAGTGATTCTCAGGTGTAACTGAGGTCAGTCTATTTCGATGATTCGATCGCAAGTGCTACAGGTGTAAATGAAGCCTAAAACATGTTGACTCAGCTGTCAATCAACCAGTGCACTACATCATCAGAGATCATCTGAGACATGTCACTAACAGGTCTGTGTCTCATCTGACCACTGAGATGGATGTTAAAGGGATGGTTCACTTTGAAATTAATTTTTGGTATGTTTTAGACTGACAGACAAGAACGGTTTGACCTAGAAATATCAAAATTGAAACTACTCCGGAAACAAAGACACCTACATCTTGGATGCCCTTGAGGTAAGCTGAAACATACCAAAAAATAATTTCAAAGTGAACTATCCCTTTAACATAAGGTGTAAATAAGGTCAAGTCCGGTGAAGTCAATGATGTCGTCTCGCTTTTTTACTCCAGTTGCTTCCAGTGCCATATCCGCGTCACCGTCCAATCTGGATCAGCTCCAGCATTCAACTCAAGATGAAACCTTCAACAAACACATTATGAGCTGTTAACATTTCTTTAGAGAATAGAAAATTGCTTGAATCTACACCTTATTTTTGCTTTAAAAATCATTCAGAGACCCATAATCTTTGCTGAAACGTTTTGACTGAATCGACTTATCTAGCAAATGAAATATGTTAAAGCAGAGCATAACTACAAAAATATATATTCTGTATAGAAATGTGCATTACTATTATAACAAGCAACTAATTACCGGATATTTTATTGGTGTTGTTGCACCTGATAAGAACGTGGTGAAAAAGGCAAGTTATAGATTTATAATATTGACAAAATTTTGATATTGCATCCCTACGGAAGCGTATTGCATTCACTTGAGGAAACAAAATGTACTGTTTTTCGGAATTAATTAGTTAATTATCTCAGAATTATGAGCTTTTTTTGAAAAAAATTTTTGCTCTGTTTTTCTGAAATAACGAGTTAATTATCTCAGAATTATGAGAATTTTTCAAGGAAAAGTTTTTGCTCTGTTTTTCAAAATTAATGAGTTAATTATCTCAGAATTATGAGAAGTTTTCATAGAAAACATTTTTTGCTCTGTTTTTCTGAATTAACAAGTTAATTATCTCAGAATTATGAGAATTTTTCAAGGAAAAGTTTTTGCTGTTTTCCAGAATTAATGAGTTAATTATCTCTGAATTATGAGCATTTTTCATGAAAAAAAGTTTTTGCTCTGTTTTTCTAAAATAACGAGTTAATTATCTCAGACTGACGAGAATTTTTCATGGAAAAAAGGTTTTGCTCTGTTTTTTGGAATTAACAAGTTAATTATCTCAGAATTATGAGCATTTTTCAAGGAAAAAAGTTTTTGCTCTGTTTTTTGGAATTAACGAGTTAATTATCTCAGAAACATTAGATAATTAACAGAATTATGAGAATTTTTCAAGGAAAAGTTTTTGCTCTGTTTTTTGGAATTAATGAGTTAATTATCTCAGAATTATGAGAATTTTTCATGGAAAAAAGTTTTTGCTCTTTTTTTTGGAATTAACGAGTTAATTATCTCAGAAACATTAGATAATTAACAGAATTATGAGAATTTTTCAAGGAAAAGTTTTTGCTCTGTTTTTTGGAATTAATGAGTTAATTATCTCAGAATTATGAGAATTTTTCATGGAAAAAAGTTTTTGCTCTGTTTTTTCGGAATTAACGAGTTAATTATCTCAGAATGCCGAGAATTTTTCATGGAAAAAAAGTTTTTGCTCTTTTTTTTGGAATTAACGAGTTAATTATCTCAGAAACATTAGATAATTAACAGAATTATGAGAATTTTTCAAGGAAAAGTTTTTGCTCTGTTTTTTGGAATTAATGAGGTAATTATCTCAGAATTATGAGAATTTTTCATGGAAAAAAGTTTTTGCTCTGTTTTTTGGAATTAACGAGTTAATTATCTCAGAATGCCGGGAATTTTTCATGGAAAAAAAGTTTTTGCTCTTTTTTTTGGAATTAACGAGTTAATTATCTCAGAAACATTAGATAATTAACAGAATTATGAGAATTTTTCAAGGAAAAGTTTTTGCTCTGTTTTTTGGAATTAATGAGTTAATTATCTCAGAATTATGAGAATTTTTCATGGAAAAAAGTTTTTGCTCTGTTTTTTCGGAATTAACGAGTTAATTATCTCAGAATGACGAGAATTTTTCATGGAAAAAAGTTTTCGATGCAATATCTGTACATCCCTGCATTTATTCAATAGGAAAATCTGAGAAACTTGATATACGAATCCAAAAAAAAAAAAAGTTTTGGTGCAAAAAAAAAAAAGCGTGTCACGTCAGACCCACACTAGGGCGATCTGATGACACTTTCCCAAAGTTAACTTAGAAACCGCACTCGCTGAGTGACGGCTCAGTAAAACGTGCTAATGTGACAGATGGAAAGATGTTTTGAAACACGAGAGAAAAAGAGGAGTGTGCAAACAGCTGAGAGCGAACCTATTAGCATCCATATATCCATCAAAGCACTGCGGAAAACAAATGTCTGTCATAAGGGAGAAATCCATTAAGTACATTTAAGATCATTTGAAGCTGTGCTGGCATTCATCAGTCAGACTTATGGTTGTGTGTTCACGTTCACGTCAACGATCTGTGTCTGTGGGGAGAATCTGTCACGCGAGGTGCAACTTTACAAGAGCGCTTGACTTCTAATTACGTTTTGAGTGTGACTCTTTCAAAGAGTAGTATATGAAATCTACCCTCGAGTGCCAAACATACAGCCGCTCCATCTTTGCCGAAGGCTGGTGGCAATTATGCTGTGAAAAAAACGTAAAATGTATTTGAAGTACATTTATTTTGTGCCAAGTATACTACAAATACATTTACATATTTATGTGCTTAATAAAAATACTCTGCAAGTGCACTTTTGGTATACTAAACTGGTAAATTGGAACTACAAATGTTTTACTTCAGCACTATTTCTGGATAACTAAAGTGCGTTAAGTTCAACTAACCATATAATTAAGTATATTTGATTGAGCTGACTTGAGTTATAAATATTAGGTGTACTTTCTTATTTTGTTTTTGTTTTTTTATCAGTATTTTTGATTTATTCTAATTTATAATTTATTTGATTTATTGTTTGCTTTGCGCTTCCTTTCTATTTATAGTTTCCTTTCCTGTCACAACACTATGAATGTGTGGATGATTGTGGTATGAATGCATGGGGGAGTGATTTCTGAAGCTTGTCGTGTTATTTTATTCTGTAAATATGAAAATAAAATACAAAAAATAAATTACAATTTACTATAAAAAAATTTTTTTTGATTGCTAATGTGGAACTATTGCAAGTATACTTTAGGAACACTTTAAATATATTGGATTTGAAGACTGACGTTATACAGAGATCATACAATCCTTATTAATAGTGATGATATTAAAACACATTTTAGGCATAATATTAAGAAATGTGCAGTGTTCAATAAAGAAACACTCCAAATAAAGATTAATTATAATTTTATATCAAGTCTTAAGTGAAATGTCAATACATATGTTAATGGATTTCAAGTATATGAAATAAATGTATTTTAGAAAGATTTTGTTAGTTTTATATATATATATATATATATATATATATATATATTGACATTTCACTTAATACTTAATGATATAAAATTATTATTAAACTTTATATAAATATATATATATATATATATATGTATTGACATTTCACTTAAGACTTAATGATATAAAATTATAATTAAACTATATATATTAATCTGCATCGGGTGAATCTGAATAAAAATAAGGCCAGGTCACATTTCAACCCAAAATCAGAAAGAAAGGAACAAGGAAAATAAAACCTATTTATTAGACCAACATGGTAAAATATATTATAAAATAAAAAAATAAACAGTAAAATATATATAATTTTTTTAATATTTGAATGTATTTTTAGTAATATACCAATATAATTTCATTAAAACATGTTTATAAAATATAATTGAATATTTTCCGACGCATTCTGGCACGGCACACTTACTCGTACACAGCTGTGATGATCTTCTTTTGAGGGCCATCTTCTTCAGTTAACTCCGTCTTGAAGATTCGTGTGCTCTCGGGGTCCTCCGGGACGTCTGCGCTGGACAGGTACCAAAGCCTCATCGTGATGTACACAAACTTTCTGCCTACAGGAGAACCAGAGGTGTTCAACTCGTCCATCAGGGTCAGCCTATACACATATTTCATATTCTTGATGCTGCTCTGCTGCACTTTGTTGTTAGGATGACAAAAAGTTTTAAAAGTTACATTATAGGCCGTCTAACAGCACTCGTCAATGTCAATCACTGAGGTGGCCAATCAGATCAAAGAAGGCGGGGCTTGCTGTTCACAGGAGAGAGTCAAGTCAGCTTTATTTCTATGAAGCTTTTTACAATACAGAGTGTTTCAAAGCAGCTTTACTGAGATTACAGGAAAATAATGCAACAAAGTTTGTTTCAAACTCCAATGCGATGCTTTAGTTTTAATAGTGAAAAAGTAGCTTAACCTTTAATATTTGACAGCTGTTTTAAGTGATGCAAACCATGAAATGTCACCGTTTTGAATTGAAAATATGTTAATAATTTACATGTAATTCACAACTGAATGTGATTAGAGGCGTTTTGCCTTTATTACATATTAGATTTACAAATAAGAGTGAATTTGTGCATATTTTAAATATTATTTGTGAATAGTTGATTACTTAATATCTTTAATTTACCATTCATATTTATTTTCGCCTTTGCATTTTCATGTCCATATATATATATGTCAATATATTGGGAAACAGTATCATAATTAAATGAGCATGGGTGAATTTTTAATTATTTTACTTTTAACATCTAACACAATCCGTTTTGTTGTTGTTTTGTTTTTCTAATCAAATATTTCAAACAAACGGTGTTTTTCAGAATATTGTTTTAATCTGTGATCAATTCTTTTTTTATTTGTTTCCCAAATATCACTTTCCCTCATGTACATTTTTCGTAATCTCTCTTTAACAAAGGCCAGTTCTTAATGACATCATCATCCAGGAAGTGACATCACTTTGGAGGGAAAGCAACAGCACAAACTTCAGTAAGTATTAGCAATGGATTTTATATTTATATCAGTTGGTTTGTGTCACTCTGATTCATTCAATCCTGTCTGACAACAACAAAAAATTAATATCGCATGAAATACTTCAAGCATCAAAATAATAATAATAAAAAATATTCTCAAATGGTTCAGTTTTAATCTATAAATCCACCCTGTTCATTTTCCATAACCAGTGCATATTTCTAAAAGTCTGCTAGACTCGTTTATAGAAAGTTACACCACATGCATATTCATCATTTTTAACGAGAAGAATGACGAGAGTAAGACTCACCGGTTTGGTCGAAGAATATGGAAACATCCTCAGGCAGCAGAAATATCATGTCATCAAGGGAAATTGCAAGGTGTGTTTTTTGGGCCTCTGACAGACTTTTACATTTCTTTCTGACCCTTTCAATAGCCTGTACACAAGACAAAACCTGCTTTATAGGCCTTACGTGACTCAAAGTGGTGGTTGATTATGATTTAGTTAGCAGCTAGCGTGTAATGTTGCTGTTTGAGCATAAACAACATCTGCAAAGTTACAACACTCAAAGTTCAAAGAAAAGGGAGATATTTGCTTTTAAAGAAATAGTTTTTTAAGGACTACAACAAACGGCTGGTAGGAACTACAATGATATGTAAAATACACATAAAGCCAGCTGACATCATTATCATGATAGCATATGCTAATCAATGACTAGAAGATGGTTAACTAGCTGCATAAATTCTCCAACTAACCATTTAGAAATGTCCAGTTACAGTAGATAACTTACTTCTTCTTGAACATAAAAGGCTAAAAGTTTTTGAAATTATCAGCGCATGAGTGTGAGGTAAAAGGACACGAGATCGTGAAGCTCCGCCCACTGTGTCGGGAGCAGCAGCTCATTTGCATTTAAAGGGATACCGCGTTTTTGCTAACCCTCAAAAAGTGACAATTTTAACATGCTATATAAAAATATCTGCGGGGTATTTTGAGGTAAAACGTCACATACACACTCTGGGGACATCAGAGACTTATTTTATATCTTGTGAAAAGGGCTTTATACCACCCCTTTAAGATGTTTGGCAGATCAGTCATTTATATGAAGTGATGAACAAACCTCTCTGGACATCACAGTTCTCAGCTCCTCAAACCTGCCAGTGGACAGCAGAGTGGACACATGCACCACTGCCTGCGGACATCACAATATACATCAGTATTGTGTGGCAACACTTCATTTTACACTGTTACATGTAGTAAGTTAACTACTGTAAATTATGCATAATTACATGCAACTAAAACTCTAACCCTATAGTAGGTACATGTAGTTGATTATTATTGCTCAGAACTTACACATACAATAACACTGTAACATGGACATCTTAAAATAAAGGGTTACACTTCATTTTAAGGTGTCATTGTTACAGTGTAATTATATATTTAAGTACTCCGTAATTTAATTTTAAGCAACTACATGTACTTACAAGGGTTAGAGTATAATTGGGATTTGGTTGAGGGTTTGGTTGAGGCTCAGAACAAAAAAAAAATAATTTTTCATCAATGAGATAAATAATGCTATTTAATGACATAAAGAACAAAAAAAAAAGATTTAATTTCATTTCTAAACATTTATTTTTTGTTCTGATGTGTATTACTGTCGTTAAATAGCATTATTTATGTGTTGTTGTTTTTTTGGCCAAATGCTCTCTTATTCCATTATCTGTTATTTTAGTATATACTAACTATTATGATTTTTATTTAAATTCTAATTTAAATTCTATTTTAATTTACTGTTTTAATTTCAAGTGTCATAGTTATGGTTTCTTTTTATTGTTTTTAAAAGTTAAATAAATACATATGAGAAATCTTACCTTGGCAACTAGCTGAAATAAAATATTTTTCATTTTATATTTTAGTTTTTGTATTTTTCAAAAAATAATTTTGTTTTTGTTTGAGTTATTTTAGTACATTGAGTTAAACAGTTTTTATAATGCATTTCAAAATATATATTTTAATTTTATTTCAGTTAATGTTTTTTTTTTTTTAGTTAACTTTAGATATAATAACTAAACCTTACATTAGACTTTTTAGCTTGGTTTCACAGACAGGACTTTAAGGCAGGATAGTTCAATTAGGACAATTAAGTAGCTTCTATAAACTTGCCTTTATAAGAACATAAAAAAAAACATTATGAATCTTGGGAAAAAGATAAAACAATGGCACTGACATATTTGAGGATATATCAGTGCAAGTTGCCTTCAGTTAAAACAGCTCAAACATGCATCTTACTCTGAATCCAGGAGTGAGATTTTAAGGATTTTCCCCTCATGAGACTTTTGACCAACTAACCTGTTTCACACCGTTGTCAAAATCCACACTGAACTTCAAGCCAAAATACAGTTCAATTAAAAACAAGATGCACTTATTCCTGATCCACGTGATGGGATCCGGGCTCCCCACCACTGTGATGCCAGGATGCTCACGGTCCTCAGAGTCCCTGCCTGCATCTTTACTGTAGTGTCTGCATTGCGCAGACGGTCTGCGCAGGTGATGCCATGCGCGCTCCGGAGAAACTGCGCAGCTGGCATGGGTGCGCGCGCGCTGATGCCACCAGGGTTTGCAATAGGTGTCGTGTTGTTTAGTAGACAGAGGATTCCTCTTCCAGGAGCAGGCCAGGGGACGTGCAGCCAGACCCGTCAATCGTAGCATCACAGACGCGCATTTCTTTTAAAATTGCGCAATGCAAATCTGGTCATTGTAAAACTCGTGAATGACAGACTCACAGTCCTCCTCAGTGTCTCTTCCGGCACACTTATGAAACTAACCCACGGTGTACCCATAATCCTTTTAGTTTCTCAGCACTTGTGTCATTTCTCCAGTAGATGGAGGCACAGACCTGTGTTTTCCATGTGACGCATAGACGGCATGATGATGAGGATGATGATGATGATGAGGATGATGATGGATGGCATTCTCAAACTCCTCACAATGTAAGTCGCATTTTTTTTAATTATAAGTTGTAAATATAAATATGCATTGCAAGTTTTCTTTAATGGGATGCGTTTAATGTGAATTTCCACACTTGTTGGTCAAAATGCCTCATACTTTGTTTTATTCCCCTGAATCGTCTCAATCTAACGCATAACGTTATTTTAACATTTAAAAAGTCCTTGCATTAGATCCGATGACTATATTTGTGTTTTCTTCACTAACTTTTCCCTCAGTGTGTCGTTTAGCTTCTGCTGTTTTTAGTGCATGTGTTAAATCAGTTTACCTCAAACTCGACAACCAGAAAATAACACTTTTTCTCTTCACTCAGAACAGTGTAATCGACACCGGGGCTAATTGTCACACAGTTAATATTACTACTAGCCTACACGTTATTTTCTGCATAGAAAGTCCGTTTCTTTAAATCCGTAATAAATGCAAAAACGACGACTGAAAATTTCTACCGGTATAGCATGTTGACGGGGCATGTTGTCACAATGCAACCTTCAATTAAACAAACTGAAAAAGCAAACAATTATCAAACACAAACTACCTAAACATTACAATGTCTAGCATTTCAAACAACCTGAAAACCCAGTTCAGTCTGCTGGTGTTGTTTTATTTTAGTAAAGTGATAGTTCACCCAAAAATGAAAGTTTTGTCATCATTTTGTCATAAATTATTCCAAATCTTTCTTCTGCGGAATTACTTCTATGTAGTATACATGTATGAATAAGTGTCTATGGTTATGCATATGCTTATTTTCAGCTTTTTTTTGCACTACATGGAATAATTACTATTATATTCTGCATTCTGGTGGTTGCATGTTAACTGCATTTCTTTGGATTAGTATTGATCAATGGGAATAAATTATTTGAACTGAACACATAGGAAGATATTTAGACAATTGACTTGCATAGTATGAGGGAAAAATACTATAGAAGTCAATGGGGACCAGAAACTGTTTGTTTACTGACATTCTTCAAAATACTTTCCTTTGCATTCAGCAGATGAAATACATTTTTTACAGGTTTGGAACAACATTTTTGGGTGAACTATCCCTTTATAGCTATTATTAAAAATATGGTTACACACTTTTGACCTAGACTGTCTGCTTGTGAAACTACTGGACCCTGGGACAACTTGCTCCGGTCATTTAACCTTGCAATGAATATGAATAAAATGCATGTACAGAACTGTATTAGTGAGATTTGAGCAGGTTAGGCGAGTGTTCCTGTTGAATCATATCATGCAAATGAGTGACACAGGTGGGCAAACCGCTTTAAAACGCTCTCCGAAGCAAGCGGCGTCACCCAAACACACCTCACAGGTGCACAACATCATTGTTTCAGAAGCTTAAATGTGATCAGCAGAGCAAAACATCATTAAATTCCTGCTGTTTCCACTGATTACAGGTCATAAGCTTTTGTATTTGCCTGCTATCTGTGTTTTCTTTTGAAAATGATGATTATTCATTCAGGGTTGAGGCATAAAAACCAAGACTAGACACCTGCACGAATTACACGCCCCTCCAAATTCGTGACTATTTTTATTGATAAATAATTGCTATTGCGGCTCATCATTATTGAATTTGCGCTCAGATATGGAAACCTTTCTAAGATGTATTATAGTAATTATCTCTGTCAGTCTGAAATGCTTTTACATCTGTGGCTTGAATGAACAGAATAATAAAAATCTTGCAGCAGTTCCGATTTCGATTAATTACTTTGCCAGAGTGATTACAAAAACTTTAGGTCGTGATTTTATAGCGGAAAGAAAGTCGGTGATAAATAGCGAGGATGAAGTTTTATTCACTCATAACCTTTGCATGCTTTTTTTTTCTATTTCTGTGAGTTCATGCCACACTAATTATCTGGATTTTATTTTGAACTTGCATACCAAAGTGAACAAAGAACCAATAATAAATGAAAAAATGCTTTCATCAGTTTGCATATTAACATTCAGCATGATTCATTTTGTATTATAACTGCAATATGCTATTGCAGTGCTGTTATTATCTTACAAAAGCATTTTTTTTTTTGTTGTTGTTGATTATAACCTGTCAGTGTATGTATGAAGATGTTACCATGGTAAATGAGTGACGGAGCTTAACTGTAACTTTGACGCTGGATAATGAGAAAATCAGTGCAAATGTCAAAATAATAGTTTCAGATTTTTTTTTTCTCTCAACAGATTATTTTTTTTCTTGTTTTTGCATCCATGCATAAATTAAAAAATCTGCTGAAATTTATTATTCATCTGAGATGTGATTAATATGCAAAATTATGCAAATTAAGATGCAATTAGGCTCCAATTCTCTAGTGGAATTTTCCATTATAATTTAATACAAAGTAACAGAGTAATTGGTGTCACGTGTAATTACGGTTACTCAAGTGTACTTTCAGGCATGCAAATGATGCGCTATATGTTGGTTATCCGATGCAAATGTGATGCTTTAACAAGTTGCGAACGGCAAATGTGCGATTGCACCGTTGCATCCAAAAAAAACCACTGCGTTTACCTAGTATTTAATGCACTTTTAATGTAGATGGGATGAAATACTTTTAAAAAGTTGACAGCAAATTATTTAATTATTTGAATTATGCATGCAGCTTTTAACCTCGTATTAATTTGGGATCTTACATGGACTTTCTAAACAGTCCCAAAGGATCAAATCTGCACGAAGCACCATCTATAAGTGTCAAACTCGCAGGTCCGAGCGACAAAGCCAAGAAAGAGGACTGATTCCCAAACTTTCCAGGGCGATTAACGTTGCGCTTCTCGAGTGCCTTCGAGATCAGCTCCTTCTTGGGAGGTAAATTGATTTTGAATTGTTACATGGCTGGTTACATGACTTGCTTGACATCTAGCCCAATGACATTATAACACAGATGCTCGCTTCATTGAGCTATGCCTTTCTTTTCTCCCTGTATATCCTCTCTCCCTCTCCTCTTCCCGATCAGCGCTCCGAACAAAGACACGGGTTTCTCCTCCGCCTCCGCTCCGTCCCCCTGCCCGCACAACTCTCTCAAAGAACATAATCCCTCAACAAAAATCCACGCACAAAGGAAACTTGAGCTCAATCCTATAACGCACAGCCGTGGCAGACAATACCCCCCTCCCACCAGCCCATCCGTGCCTCTTCAGGAACGCTAAATGCCCTGTGGCAAAAAATAAAATCAGTCTTGATCCCTCCCAGCCCGGCTGATTAGAGGCGTCCCACTCCAGGTTTGGCCCATTAGCGCATGGCACACACACGGCACGGGCGGCCCACTGAACGCTGCCGTCCTCAAGGGCCTGTTCTCATCCGCTGGTGATTGATTGATGAAAGTGTGTGTAAAAGTGACGGTCCGAGCCGTGCTCAAGAGGTGAATGTGAAATCCCAAATCCCCTCCTCAACTTTCCCATCTTGATTGTGATTGCAAGTGTACAAATCAGATTGATTTCATCAAGTTGACATGCTCTAATTGGTGGTTGCCATGAAAATGCACACTTTATGCCATGTTTTTATGCTGTTCAAAATTGTGTTTTCGGTAAAGATCAAGTATAATGCATATATATATATTTATATATATATAGCTAAAAAAGCAAAAATCCTTATTATTCAGCTCTATTGGAGTATTGTTTTTCAGCTAAGGAGACTTGTCCTGCATATTATGTTATAATATTATTTATTTCTCAGGATTGAATTTGAATCTCTGAATTTGAATTTGGATCTCTTTAACATTCGCAATTGCAAGTCATGAAAAAAGTCATAATTGTGAGATAAAAATTTACATTTTTTTTACTTTTTATTGGCAGAAACAAGTTTTCATAGCATATTATGGAAGCTTGTTTCCGCCATAGAATGAAAAATAAAAAAGGTAATTGCGACTTTTTATCTCACAATTCTGTCTTTATTTTCTCTCACAATAGCGAGTTTACATCTCGCAATTCTGACTTTATTTCTCAGAATTGCGAGATATAAAGTCACAATTGCGAGATAGAAAGTCACAATTGCGAGATAGAAAGTCCGAATTGCGTGATATAAAGTCCGCATTGCGAGATATAAAGTCAGAATTGCGAGATATAAAGTAAGAATTGCGAGATATAAAGTCACAATTGCGAGATATAAAGTCCGAATTGCGTGATATAAAGTAAGAATTGCGAGATATAAAGTCAGAATTGCGAGATATAAAGTCAGAATTGTGAGATATAAAGTCCGAATTGTGAGATATAAAGTCCGAATTGCGAGATATAAAGTCCGAATTGCGAGATATAAAGTCCGAATTGTGAGATATAAAGTCAGATTTGCGTGATATAAAGTGGGAATTGCGAGATATAAAGTCACAATTGCGAGATATAAAGTCAGAATTGCGAGATATAAAGTCAGAATTGCGAGATATAAAGTCACAATTGCGAGATATAAAGTCAGAATTGCGAGATATAAAGTCACAATTGCGAGATATAAAGTCAGAATTGCGAGATATAAAGTCCGAATTGCGAGATATAAAGTCAGAATTGTGAGATATAAAGTCCGAATTGCGAGATATAAAGTCCGAATTGTGAGATATAAAGTCAGATTTGCGTGATATAAAGTGGGAATTGCGAGATATAAAGTCACAATTGCGAGATATAAAGTCAGAATTGCGAGATATAAAGTCAGAATTGCGAGATATAAAGTCAGAATTGCGAGATATAAAGTCAGAATTGCGAGATATAATGTCCGAATTGCGAGATATAAAGTCACAATTGCGAGATATAAAGTCAGAATTGTGAGATATAAAGTCTGAATTGTGAGATATAAAGCCAGAATTGCGAGATATAAATTCAGAATTGCGAGATATAAAGTCCGAATTGCGAGATATAAAGTCAGAATTGCGAGATATAAAGTCAGATTTGCGAGATATAAAGTCACAATTGCGAGATATAAAGTCCGAATTGCGAGATATAAAGTCCGAATTGCGAGATATAAAGTCAGAATTGCGAGATATAAAGTCACAATTACGAGATATAAAGTCAGAATTGCGAGATATAAAGTCAGAATTGTGAGATATAAAGTCACAATTGCGAGATATAAAGTCCGAATTGCGAGATATAAAGTCAGAATTGCGAGATATAAAGTCAGAATTGTGAGATATAAAGTCCGAATTGCGAGATATAAAGTCACAATTGCGCGATATAAAGTCCATATTGTGAGATATAAAGTCCGAATTGCGAGATATAAAGTCAGAATTGTGAGATATAAAGTCACAATTGCGAGATATAAAGTCAGAATTGTGAGATATAAAGTCAGAATTGTGAGATATAAAGTCACAATTGCGCGATATAAAGTCCATATTGTGAGATATAAAGTCCGAATTGCGAGATATAAAGTCAGAATTGTGAGATATAAAGTCCGAATTGCGAGATATAAAGTCAGAATTGTGATATAAAGTCCAAATTGTGAGATATAAAGTCCAAATTGTGAGATGTAAAGTCAGAATTGTGATATAAAGTCCAAATTGTGAGATATAAAGTCCGAATTGCGAGATATAAAGTCAGAATTGTGAGATATAAAGTCACAATTGGAAGATATAAAGTCCGAATTGCGAGATATAAAGTCAGAATTGCGAGATATAAAGTCACAATTGTGAGATATAAAGTCCGAATTGCGAGATATAAAGTCAGAATTGCGAGATATAAAGTCTGAATTGCGAGATATAAAGTCAGAATTGTGAGATATAAAGTCACTTCTGTCTTTTTTCAAAGAATTGTGACTTTCACGCAATTCTGACTTTATATCTCGCAGTTGTGAGAAAAAAAAGTCGCAATTATTTTTCTTTTTTTTATTCAGTGGTGGAAACAAGCTACCATAGCATATAGAATAGAATATGTCACTAAAAAACATAGATTTGCATAATTTTTCTGTGGCGAGGCAGGTGTAAAAATTAGTAGGTCAAGTACAAACCCAGGCCGGCAGCTTTTTCTTTTAGTTTTTTGGAGAATACAAAAAAACATCGTTTCTTTAGATCTTTTCTACAGAAATGCCGTGTGAGTGTGTAATTTCTTAATGTTCTTTTATGACATCAGGCTTTGCATTTAAGTTTATTATTCCAGCTTGAGGTTTTAGAAATGTGCGTTTTTACGAGTTTTCCGATGACCTTCTCTCATCCATTCTAAGCATCTTGGGTTTCCTTTGCTAACGAAATGCATTTGTAGGCCAGTATCTCGAAACAAAGCTGCAGTGATGATCTCATTTTCAAGTCAGGTGTTTAGAGACGTCTGTCAGAAATATGGGGATTGGGGTGAGGTGCAACAAAAGATGCACGGCAGGAACTTGAACTGGGTTTGTGGCATCAGCATTGTGTACTGTGATATAGGGCAATGCAGGTTGTGTTTCCTGCATGTGACGGTTTAATAATAGCACCCCAGCTTCCAAGATGCAGAATAATGCTGCTACCTGAATCTCAGCCAAAGCGTTTTTAATGCGTCCCTCAGCTCCGGCTTTGGGCACACGAGTTCGCAGTGGGAGAGCGTGGGTGAGGCCGATGTAATCTCGTGTTCGAAGCGTAAATGTTCAGCCCGGGTCGTCTGTGTGGTCTTTCTCTCTCGGTGCATTCGCAGAATGGCAGTCGAACGCAGCCCGTGTGAAGATTACATCGACGGCTTGCAGAAACTAGGCCACGCTCTGATGTGTTTCAGGGTGAAGGAACCTCACCTGTGATATCAACGATAGGGAACGAACAATGCGTGCGTCTCTAGTTGGCACGTGCCTTCAGAAATTATGTTGCATAATATGGAAAATGTGGCTTGCTAACGTAAAATTTAAGATGTTAATGCTACTTTAATATGCATAGACGATATTTGAGTCTGGGGGGGAAACCTGTTTGAAAACAGTCAGCAGTAATGACGTTTTAAACTCGTGTGAATGCAACAGGATGTGATGCATAATAATAAATTCATAAATTCATTGCTATATTATGAATTCGCAGGTTATGCAGCAAAAAGAGCAGCACTCGTATCCATATGAATGGAAGTGGATGGAGACTCATCTGATGGTAACGTGCTTGATATTGCATTTCTTTGTTCCGATCAAACGCTTAGCAATAACAAAGTGCCCATATTTCCCAAAAGAACTACATTTCAATTGTGTGTAGCGTTCGACTTTGGAGAAAAAGCGACTGCTAAATGGCAATTAACAACAAAAAGCGCTCTAAAGAGTAAAACAATCTTTTTCGTTCTTTTCTCTTTCTCTTGATTGTTGGTTTGAATTAACACCCCAATAAGTGAATCACAAAGACTGACGGTTGTGTTTCTGGCTCAGCTTCTCGGCTTTTTGCTTCTATGGAAGTACACAAACATGAAACAGACATTATTTGAAATATTTACTCAGCAGATGTGTTTTCTCTCTCTTTTTTTTTTTGTTGTAAAAAAGGAGAAAAAAAATGCATCACGGTATAGGAAACGGGGTTGGGAATAAACGCAGTAATTTGGTTCTTCTCTTCATGGATTACTGTCACTCACCATCAGCCGCTGTGTGCGCTTGCCAGTCCTGTTTGCGATTTCTGGGCTTGTGCTGTACCTTGAAATATTTGCCAAATGGATTTTATAGAGGCTGTAATTAAATTTAGTCCACCTTCACATGGTTTAGGAGGGCAGAGGCAGACTCTCTCCTTTGAGTGGGTTTTCCTGGTGCTGTTCTCAAACACTTCACATCCAGATTAACACAGAGATTTTATGATATGTTTACTTTTTAGAAATATTCGACATGAATTCAACCATGCAAATATAAATGTTTATTATTTACAATGACAATAGAACTATAAAAGCATAAAATGTGCTGTACAAGTTTAGCCTAAAGTGACCTATTAGAATGATGATGCATATTCGTGAAATTATGTTTTTTTTATCATCTTTACCTCTATTTCAAGTTTATATGAAACAGAAGATGTTTTGAAGACTGTTCAAGATGCTCTTTTAACATATTATCGGTAACACTTTACAACAAGGTTTCATTTGTTAACATAAATGAACAGGAACTAAGAATGAACAAAACTTCTACTTGTACTTTAACATTTACTAATATATTACTAAAATCGAGAGTTGTATCTGTATCTTGGGACCAGACCTGCGCAGTACCGATCTCGAGACCAGACCCCCGCAGTAGCGATCTTGAGACCAGACCCGCGCAGTAGCGATCCCGAGACTAGACCCGCGCGGTAGCGATCTCGAGACCAGACCCGTGCGGTAGCGATCTTAGGACCAGACCCACACGGTAGCGATCTCGGGACCAGACCCGCGCTGTAGCGATCTTGCAAACAGACCTTCGCAGTAGCGATCTCGAGACCAGACTCGTGCGGTAGCGATCTCGCGACCAGACCTGCGCAGTAGCGATCTTGGGACCAGACCCACACGGTAGCGATCTCGGGACCAGACCCGCGCTGTAGCGATCTTGCAAACAGACCTTCGCAGTAGCGATCTCGAGACCAGACTCGTGCGGTAGCGATCTCGCGACCAGACCTGCGCAGTAGCGATCTTGGGACCAGACCCACACGGTAGCGATCTCGCGACCAGACCCGCGCAGTAGCGATCTCGGGAGCAGACCCGCGCTGTAGCGATCTCGCGACCAGACCCGCGCTGTAGCGATCTTGCAAACAGACCTTCGCAGTAGCGATCTCGAGACCAGACTCGTGCGGTAGCGATCTCGCGACCAGACCTGCGCAGTAGCGATCTTGGGACCAGACCCACACGGTAGCGATCTCGGGACCAGACCCGCGCTGTAGCGATCTTGCAAACAGACCTTCGCAGTAGCGATCTCGAGACCAGACTCGTGCGGTAGCGATCTCGCGACCAGACCTGCGCAGTAGCGATCTTGGGACCAGACCCACACGGTAGCGATCTCGCGACCAGACCCGCGCAGTAGCGATCTCGGGAGCAGACCCGCGCTGTAGCGATCTCGCGACCAGACCCGCGCTGTAGCGATCTCGCGACCAGACCCGCGCTGTAGCGATCTCGCGACCAGACCCGCGCTGTAGCGATCTTGCAAACAGACCTTCGCAGTAGCGATCTCGCGACCAGACCCGCGCAGTAGCGATCTCGGGAGCAGACCCGCGCTGTAGCGATCTCGCGACCAGACCCGCGCTGTAGCGATCTCGCGACCAGACCCGTGCGGTAGCGATCTCGCGACCAGACCCGCGCTGTAGCGATCTTGCAAACAGACCTTCGCAGTAGCGATCTCGCGACCAGACCCGTGCGGTAGCGATCTCGGGACCAGACCCGCGCTGTAGCGATCTTGCAAACAGACCTTCGCAGTAGCGATCTCGCGACCAGACCCGCGCAGTAGCGATCTCGGGACCAGACTTGCACGGTAGCGATCTCGCGACCAGACCTGCGCAGTAGCGATCTCGCGACCAGACCCGCGCTGTAGCGATCTCGCGACCAGACCCGCGCGGTAGCGATCTCGGGACCAGACCCGCGCGGTAGCGATCTCGCGACCAGACCTGCGCAGTAGCGATCTTAGGACCAGACCCACACGGTAGCGATCTCGGGACCAGACCCGCGCTGTAGCGATCTTGCAAACAGACCTTCGCAGTAGCGATCTCGCGACCAGACCCGTGCGGTAGCGATCTCGGGACCAGACCCGCGCTGTAGCGATCTTGCAAACAGACCTTCGCAGTAGCGATCTCGCGACCAGACCCGCGCAGTAGCGATCTCGGGACCAGACTTGCACGGTAGCGATCTCGCGACCAGACCTGCGCAGTAGCGATCTCGCGACCAGACCCGCGCTGTAGCGATCTCGGGACCAGACCCGCGCGGTAGCGATCTCGGGACCAGACCCGCGCAGTACCGATCTCAAGACCAGACCCCCGCAGTAGCGATCTCGAGACCAGACCCGCGCAGTAGCGATCTCGGGACCAGACCCGCGCAGTACCGATCTCAAGACCAGACCCCCGCAGTAGCGATCTCGAGACCAGACCCCCGCAGTAGCGATCTCGAGACCAGACCCGCGCAGTACCGATCTCAAGACCAGACCCCCGCAGTAGCGATCTCGAGACCAGACCCCCGCAGTAGCGATCTCGAGACCAGACCCGCGCAGTACCGATCTCAAGACCAGACCCCCGCAGTAGCGATCTCGAGACCAGACCCGCGCAGTAGCGATCTCGAGACTAGACCCGCGCGGTAGCGATCTTGCGACCAGACCCGCGCGGTAGCGATCTTAGGACCAGACCCGCACGGTAGCGATCTCGGGACCAGACCCGCGCTGTAGCGATCTTGCAAACAGACCTTCGCAGTAGCGATCTCGCGACCAGACCCGTGCGGTAGCGATCTCGGGAGCAGACCCGCGCTGTAGCAATCTCGGGACCAGACCCGCGCGGTAGCGATCTCGAGACCAGACCCGTGCAGTAGCGATCTCGGGACCAGACCCCCGCAGTAGCGATCTCGAGACCAGACCCGCGCAGTAGCGATCTCGAGACTAGACCCGCGCGGTAGCGATCTCGAGACCAGACCCGTGCGGTAGCGATCTCGCGACCAGACCCGCGCTGTAGCGATCTCGCGACCAGACCTGCGCAGTAGTGACCTTGGGACCAGACCTGCGCTTTTGCGATCTCGCGACCAGACCTGCGCTGTAGTGAGCAGAAAGTAAAGTAGTGAAATCAAGGCTCCGCCCTCACTCTCGCAGAATCAATCACAAGCACATGCTCCTGCACTTTTTAAAATGAATTATAGCAATTTAGATATTAAATGTAGGGTATGGGATTTTCAACATTTTCAACATTTTTACACAACTCAAACGGTCCTACCTTCTTTCCTCCAACATTGGCCCGGACTCCACCCAATCGAAGAACATGGACGCGCAATCATGCTTCTGCAAAACTCAGATGTGCGAGATTGCACTCTCTCTCTCTCTCTGTACAGGGGCAGCTTGCACTTACTGTGACTGGGTCATGAGCTTTGAGTATGCGCACGAAGGGGACACACGCGCAAGGGGGATGGGGGAGGGGTGTGTGATACGACCGTTTGATTGACACACTTACGGTCCAATGATTCTAGGTGGTCTCGGAAATGATTGGCTGGAGTTTTTCGAGTCCTGCCCGTTCCACAGATGATTAATATTATATTCGTTTCTCTAAATACCCGGATATGTGTAATACGCTGAATGTATTTGTTGTATGTAGTATGCAGGTGTTTTACTTCTGTGCAATATGAAATATAAAGTTTCTGATTCAAAATTATTCATATGTAATATTTTGCTTATGGAATTATATACAGAAATTTTTTTACGGCAAATATATACTGGTCAAAAATGAATTCAAAAAAGACTAAACTAGTGCTTTCAATGGAACCATCATTCTCGTAAATCACAGTCTGAGCGCTAAACGTGAGACGTTACACATGCACACGCGACACACATACACAAATTACTTGCTGACGGCCCGTAATTACCACTGGTTCGCTGGCCCTTTTGGATAGCAGTTATGGTGACATAATTCATTAGTGTTTGCCCAAAGAAATGATTTGAAATATTTAAAGTGCTCCTTCAAGCATAATAGCTATTAAAGGGGGCCACATGCAAGACTGAAGTGTTAAACGGTTTGTTGAAGTCAGCTGGGGTACAAGAGATGATAAATATAAATTATAGTTAATATACTGCACCAGTGGTTTTTAAAAAAGCTAACGTTGCTGGCGACACAGAAGACTGCATGCGGCAGCCCTTCACGGATGCACGCCACAAAATGCACAACGCCCACAAACAACACTTCACTTTCACAACTCTGAGAGGTTAGTGCATTGCTTATGCCTGGCTACACAAATTTGATTACCAACAACATGTTTTGTACACCTGCAACCCACATACAAACAGTCAGTGCGCTCACAGGGTGCAAATACCCTTATTTGATTAAGAAGAGTTGAAAACTTTGCACTTTAAAAGTAGATTCGCTCTGCGTTCTGCACTTTGTGTTGTTTGTGTTTGTTCACGTAATTTGTTCAAACCGCTCGTTATAACCGGTGACAAAGCCTTCTGGTAACAATATGTTTTTCTCAATGTATTTTTTTATCATTTATGAGCTTAGGTGCAAATGAATAAAATCAGACAACTGTGAAACATGATCACATGACGTGCAGAGCAGGTGAAGATGTCGATTTTTGTTTTTGTGTGGTAATTTATAAGGTGAAGGAAATGTGCTGCTCCAAAAAGTTAAAAAACATTTATTGTTTGATTTATCATTTTTATTAATATATATATATATATATATTAGTGCTCTCAATCATTAAAAAAAACTAAATAATTGTACATTTTTCTGTAATTAATCACGATTAATCGCTCCTAAAATTCAAGTTTTTAAAAAATATTTTTATATTGTAATAATTTCAAATTATTAAAGTAGAAACAGCATAAATACAATAGCATTCATTTTAAATATTAATTGCATCTTTTTACGAAAGAAGGCCAGTATCACCGATACCAATACCATATATTTAAGAAAAAAATATGATTTATATATAATATAAATCTATATACATGAAAATATTTCTTAAATATATACCAGCATGTGTGTGTATTTATATATATAAAATAATTATACACAGTGCACCCACATATATCATGTAAACACAAACTTTTATTTTGGATGCGATTAATCGTTTGGCAGTCCTAATTGTAACGCTAGACGTCTAGCCTGACCCTAAACGTTGACAAAACAGTTTCAATGTTTTTTTTTTTCAAATAAACGTAAAATAAAACAAACTCGAGGGATTCTAGTAAACGGACAAAAAATGTAAATGAAATAAAATATTTAGGTTTAGTACTTGATTCTAACCTTAGTTTTAAAAGTCATATAAAAAAAAACTCAGTAATAAATTAAAATTTAATTTGATGAACTATAAACATATGAGAAATTAACTCTCTACGGAAGCCTCAAACACATTCCTTAATACTATGATTGTTTCACATCTTTTGTATTGCATGTCTAGTTGGTCTCAGGCGTGTAAAACCTCGCTAAAGTTTCTTCAATCATTATACAAAAGGGTTAAAAAAATTCATGATTAAAAGTACTAAGTAAATATAACATTTTAAATTTTGAAAATCTTATTAAATATAATCAAATTTCTTCTCTATTTAAAATTATCCATAACATCGCTGCACCTCCTTTAAGAAAATTTGTGACACTAAATTCGGAGAGAAATTGTAGAACCACACGGTCGACAGTTCCAAAACGTAGAACCACATATGGTCAACAATCTTTTTCTTATAAAGCAGTAAATGAAATTATCTCTTGCACCAACTATGGCACGTTTACACGCCTGACCAAACAGTGGTTGTTAACAAATCAAACCTGTACGCACTGAATGACTGTGATGCGAATGATGTAAACTGTGAATGAATGAGTTATAGATTCTTGTAGTGGAGACTGTTATATGATATGAGTAAAGTGATGCTTCTGTGTTCGAATCAACTGTGTATTATAATTTTGTATATAAGTATACCATCAACCTGTCCAGGGACTGCAGGCGGAAACTAGCATTTTTTTGCTATAACCTGGCACATGTCATCTCTTCTTTCTTAGATTAATGATTTTTTTGTGCATTGTCCCTGATCAAATAAATAAATTCATTCATTCATTCATTCAAACCAAAGAAAAAAAGACATTCTTGACAGTTTAATTGAAATAAAAAAAGTATTAATTATTTATCATATTATTATTATGATTATTTGTGTGATTGTAAGGTGGTCCATGCCCCGCACGTACTCCAGTTTTGCACCTAATCTGGATTTTAGGTTGAAAGAACGACGTGTCCTAATAGGCGCTCCCACCGGCAAGGCCTCTTTTATGAGCTGGGCCGCATGGGCCGACCAGCGCCACAGACACGCCATTCATCACTTTGTCTGGTCTTTGTGTGTCTCCTTTTGAACCAAACAGCAGGAATTATTAAGGGCTTAACACGTACAGGGTCTGTGACGGCATAAGCCTCTTCCCGAACCCGAGCGACCCTTCCTTATCCAGGGTTAGGCAACATCCGAGCCCATTCTTCCCGTTATCGAGCGTCTGCATCAAGCGTTCGCCTGATCTTGTCGATTTATACAGTAAATAAACGATCCGATCCGTATTCCCAGGGAGAGGTGAATGAGTCTGCGTTTGGGGAATTCCAGGGATGATGATTATTATTATTATTGGGAGCGTGAACGCGGTTCTCGTAAGCGTGGTTTTCCGGAGTACCTCGGGTCCCGCTGATTTAGGGAGCGTGTGAAATCCATGGCACCTCTCCTGCATTCCTGGCTGAATCGGTGCCATATCTGTGATGGACTGAGGCAGAAGAGCAGGCAGCCGGGGATGAATACGGCTTAATCTTTACACAGGCCACATGTGTGCGCATGATAACATGGATGCTTTCTTCCTGCGCTGGGTTATTCTCATCCGGCTGCCAGGTTGCTGCCTCGAACAGCCGTGTTTCGCTGCGATATTTAGCTTGCACCAGAAAAGAACGAAGGCACCTCCTAAGGAGGGGGTTAATGCATGTTTTTGGAATTGGAGGCAAAAATTGCTGTAATTCCTGACACATTTCGAGAGACAGATACGGCGCTTTTTCGCCGCAGACAATATGTAAGAGCAACTATAAATGGGAGCTGATGTTTGATTTAAGTCCTTGTTGTGATGGAGATGAGATGAGGTTATTTTTGGGCACTCGTTTGACCGAACGGAGACCCGCCGCTACTCTCAAAGTGCAGGATTCGATGCCTTTTGTTTCCAGTCATCTTTTTTGTTGTTGTTGTTGTTGTTGTTTTTCCCCCACCCTTCTGGTTTTCCCAGGATCACTAAAACCTTCATTGTGATTGCATTAACATAAATGATTCTATAGCGTCCCCGTCTGTAATTACGGCCCATGTTTGCGCGGCCTTGAGTCGAGATGAACCTCAGGTGTAGGTCTGGGCTCGTGTAATGAACAGACACACGGACTCTCTCCTCTCTGAACCTGCAACCGACTCAATTAAAAAAAAAAAACGCAGGGTGTGCTGTGATATTAACACAAAATGAATAGACTCTCACTAATTGAATCTATCACATTCAGTGCAGTATATCTTGTGTGTTTGGACGGCTAACAAACGTTTCGCTTAGATACCACTGAATATAGTACATTTATTGGAGCATGCTAACCATATTTATTTATTTGCATGATTTATGTGTTTGTGTTGTCGTATTTTTTTATGTCTTTGCATGTTTAATGCATGCATTTGTGTACTTGTTTTATTTATTTATTTGATTGTGTTTGTTTCGTCGTATTTATTTATTTTGTATGTCTTTGCACGTTTAATGCATGCGTTTGTGTATTTGTTTTATTTATTTATTTGATTGTATTTGTTTCGTCGTATTTATTTATTTATTTTGTACGTCTTTGCATGTTTAATGCATGCGTTTGTGTACTTGTTTTATTTATTTGATTTTGTTTCGTCGTATTTATTTATTTTGTATGTCTTTGCATGTTTAATGCATGCATTTTTGTACTTGTTTTATTTATTTGATTTTGTTTCGTCGTATTTATTTATTTATTTTGAATGTCTTTGCACGTTTAATGCATGCATTTGTGTATTTGTTTTATTTATTTATTTGATTGTATTTGTTTCGTCGTATTTATTTATTTATTTTGTACGTCTTTGCATGTTTATTGCATGCATTTGTGTACTTGTTTTATTTATTTGATTTTGTTTCGTCGTATTTATTTATTTATTTTGTATGTCTTTGCATGTTTAATGCATGCATTTGTGTACTTGTTTTGTTTATTTATTTGATTGTATCTGTTTGCATGTTTTATGTGTTTGGGATTTTCTTTGTTTGCATGTTATTTATTCATTAATTTGCATGTTTCAAGTTTGTATTTCATTTGTTTTTATGCATGTATGTTTTTTGAGCTATTTATTTCAGATGACACACGATAAAAAAGAAACATGCAAACGCAGCTCTATCATCATCCTCTTTTGAGAGAATTCACTCAATGCAAACTCTGCCATAATTATTATTTTGGCACGTATTTCGCCTTTGCTCTTTGATGTATCTGTCGCACAAAGACATCAGAAATCATGACATCTGTTTGGAAAGCACGTTGTTTGTTTGCAGTAATAATACATCTGCATCTCCTTCAGTCGCTCCTTAGTTGTTCAAGTAGATACAATTGCAATGTCAGATGCACCTCTAATTGAAAAGTTAATTATCTTTCTGAAGCCATCAGCTGTCACTTACGAGGATCAGATACCGGCATCCTCTCGGGGGACCCGCGTTATTTTGGATGTAATGGTTTGGGACCCTACATTTTGTTGCATGTGAACGTTTGATCACTGAACAGACCATTTATAGCTCACTGTTTAATTGAAGTCAAATTAGCAGGACTGTACGCAGTGTTTAATCTCACACAGGAATTGTTTTTTTAAATGTGGCTCAACTAACACAATCAAACTTTCCATTAGTCCACTTGTGTCTCTTGATGCCTTTGTTATTTTCTCATTACTCTTTATCTGAAACTCTGTGGCTCCCAAAAAATATCAAGAGAATAGAATTATCCGGTGTTTTAACTACTATTCCTTACATTTCTGGAGTCATGACACATCTGCAGGAAAACCAGAAATACTGCCTTAACTCTTTCCCCGCCAGCATCTTTGGATCACTATCACAAAAGTTTTAATGGCCCGCATATTTTGTTGTATGGATATCTGAACATGCGATATATAAGAAAGAACCAACTCTCTACTATTAAACAACTATTAAAAAATGCTTCATGCATTCTTTTTTAATCAACACTGTGTGTACGTTTCATGAAAATCTACATTTTGAGCAAAAAGCTGAGAAAATCTGTCAAAGACTACATCCAGTTTGGATTCTTCACGATGATGAATTACACCCAATGTGTTTTCACAGTCCTACAGCTTGTGGCTCGACAGTTTATTCAGTAACATTAAGCAGTTTTGATTCATATGTTGATGATCACATTATATTGCAAATGCTTCAGATTACATACAGTCAGTGTTGGGTAAGTTACTCTAAAAAAGTAATTAATTACTTCTTACTAATTACCTCTTCAGCAGTGTAATATAGATTACTCTCTCTAAAAAGTATTTAATTACTTTTAATTACTAATTACTTTCAAAATCCCATATCAATCTCAACCAGCTGAATCATACAAGGATAGACATGAATCTGTTTTAATTCTTTCAAATAAATACTATAAAATTGCATGAATTATCCTTAAACTGACCAAGAAGGTTACATTATAAAAACATACTTTTTAACATCAGACAATACATTTTAATGTTAAACCCACTATTGTTTTGTGTCTGATCTCATGACATTTCACTTTTTTCATACATATTTTACAATAATGTGTACGAGTACGGTCGTACGATTTAGACACGTCATAAAATGCATACGAATCGCTGTGAGATCGGATTGATCTATACACAGTATTTGCCTCAATTACATCAGAAGTAACTGTAATTAAATTACAGATAAATGAAGAGCAATCCCTTACTTTACATTTTCAAGGGAAAAATAATTAAATTTCAGTAACTAATTACTTAATAATGCTAATTAATGCTTCTTCGCATGTGTTTTGATCTGGAGTTTCAGTACTCTTTCAGTAGATGCGAAATAGCGCCCCCTAACGTATAACATATGAAACACACGTATAACATATGAAACACATGCATGTGTAACGTATCACATATGAAACACACGTATAACATGAAACACGTGTAATGTATAACTTATACGCCGAGGGCGATATGCCTCGTCATATTTCCTTGTCTTTAAAACACAGTATCTACACTGGACGTGATGTTTGTTGTGCCACACTAGAGCAGCTTGATGATGCTGTGTGCGTCAAAGTGAACGTTGCAAATCCATTTGTACTACAGCACTTGGAGTTCGTCAAAAACGCGCCGCCGCATCCAGTGTAGACAGCATCACTGATTATAATGGTTTCTCTCTGCTTTTTCTCGTGACACCGCTTGCGTATAGACGAATCCGACGAGCGCTCTGTGTAGGCTGCCATCTTGTGGCGACGCCATTACTGAGCTGTTACACCGGCATAGACGTATGCACCGGTATGTAAACAAACCTCGGTGATAACGCGAACTCACCCTCGATGACAGCTACAGCCAGGCAGACTTGTTGGGTTGACCATGTTAGACAGCGGCCTCCAATCACAGATGAAGGTACAAACGATCTTACAGATTATTTATGAAAATAGCTTGGCAAGCTAGCTAGGCTAACGTTTGCTAACGAGGAAACTATAAAAAGATCTGTCCATTTGGCAACAATAAATAAATAAATGAATGAAATCAAATAACAAATTTATGTTTTTCATTTGTGTCCATTATTTATCTCTTTTTCACATTGCAACAGGCAAGGGTAAGGTAACGTTACAGCTAGAAAGTATACATAATATCGACCAATTAGTGTTTTTAAGCCATGGAAAGAGGTCAATATAACAGCGGGAAAACAATTATGTCACATAACGTTACATTTAGCTCAGGAAAGCCATTTAATGACCATAGCATGTTAATTGAATAGAAAAAATAGCAAGAGAGGAGATTTTGCTGATCACTATATCACATATTTATTTTATTTTTTTACTTATGTGATTAAATAATTGTTATTATACGCGAATGTCCGCGTCTTGTACTCGCCCAGGAAATCTGTGTAAACCGTACGGCACCAGACAGGGGCACTCGACCCGGGGTATTCACAGTGTTTTCTCTTCAAAATTGAAATTTTACTGCCACCATTGAAACAATTTTTAACGGAAACTGTTTACCCACTCGACATTATACAAGGGGTGACGTTGTAGCGTTATTGACAGTCGTAAATCGCGAGCTGTTTATTCCGGTGGACGCAAGTTGCAACTAAAACAATAGGAGGCAATGGCGCAACGCTACCCAGCAACAGCTCAGTAATGGCGGCCGCTTTCTTCCGGTAGTTTCGCCGGATTCGTCTATAGACAAGTTGCGACATTTTAAGTAGATTCATCGCCTGCTTTGTTTACCTGGCACAAACTTGTCCATGGCTCATGCTGATGGTTTTTCCTATGGTAGATGCTGACCTTGGCATTGGCCTACAGGATCTGAACGCTTTCTTATAGTGAGCTGAGAGTCTTCTCTCTGCAAGTTTTGTTGTCTTGAATATTCTTATTTTCAAGACACTAATCACTTACTTACAGTCAAGACATTGGCATGTTAATTTCACGTTGATGATAAAGCACACACTTCTTGCATTTTTTTTATGTCGCTCATAAATAGAGATCTTGTGTGCTTTCTGTCAATTACCTGGTACAATTAAATGTGGGCAGTTTTTCTCCTTTTAATAGTTTAGGTCAGTGTAGTGGGTTGAAGAATATTTTTTTTTCTGTTTTAATTAGAGGTACTGCTTTCTCCATGGTAACAAATTATTAATGCTTTTAGATACATGATGTGATATATATATAGATATATATCACATCATATTGTAATATATATATATATTTATATACAGTGCTCAGCTAAAGTTGACTAAAAAGAGAAATAAAAATAATGCCTTAATTAAAAAAAGAGAAAAAATCAACCTTTAAGGACACCAATTTCCTTTTGTGAATGAATCATGTGTCGTAAATAAATTAATGTTCTTCCTTAAAATACAGGGTCATAAGTCAGGACACCCCTGAGGGGCAGATTTATATTTTTAAAGACCAGTTATTTCATGGATCCAGGAAAATATGCATCCTGATAATGTTCCCTTGGCCTTTGGAGTTAAAATATCCGCACATCATCACACACACTTCAACACACCTAGAGATTGGCATGGGGTGCTATCCATAAGATCATCTCTCAATGCAAATCAGTAAAAAATACAGCTATTAGGCGAACTGAAATAAAATATATCTAGGTATGGTGAAGGGTGTGTGAAGATGTGGGGATACAATACATTATTCGTTCACAAAGAAAATTTGTGTCCTCAAAGGTTGGATTTTTCCTCATTTTTTTAATTAAGGCATTTAGATCAATTTCCAAAAGATGATTTTTGTATTCTTCTTTTTAGTCAACTTTAGAATGGGTGTGTTCACTGTGGACTGTGTATGTATATGCATGTATATATTAGGGTTAACCGCAGTTAAACGCGCTATTAACGCCGTTAACGCGAACCCATTTTGACGGCGTCAATTTTTTTATCGAGCGATTAACGCCCCTTTTTGTCCTTACAAACTTTGTCGTTTTTTTTCACATGCTTTTGCAACAGGACTCGGCTCTCTGAAACCCATTCATTTCAATGGCTTGCACCGCGCAAAGACGTTTTGTTGGTTCGTCGACCAAAGCGCAAGCGGATCTAGCTTGACCGGAAACAAAACAACAGGCGCACCACACACAGTCGTTTGGGCTTGCGAAACGGCCAAATAGTAGGTTAACGTGAAATTTTGAGTGGATGACGAGTGCGAGACGCCGAAATGGACGCCAATAAGTTTCTGAATGGAAATTTAACTTTTAAAAGTTGCCAAATTCCATCGACAAGACCAAAGTGATCTGTGTGTTTTGTCGTTGTGAACTGAGCTATCATCATCACAGCACGTCCAGTCTGAAACACCACTTGATGAGGGCCAAGCACACACACACACACACACACACACACAGCTGATGCGAATTCTATGCCCCCTTGTCAATATCAGGACCTTGTCAGTATTTCTTTCACCCTTTTATTGATGGACAGTGTTATATTGAGAGATTATTTGCTCCAAGCGAGAACGTTAGTGTGAAATTGAAAATGCCAACGTTGTTTAAAAAAAACACAAAAAAACAACTGCACAAAACAAGCCGATCCACTTTTCCATGTTGATAAGATCATTAAAATGAGAAAAATAATGCGACAAAAAGAAATCAAGAGACATTTAGAATAGATAAAAATGTGTGATTAATCGCGAGTTAATTATGACATTAATGCGATTAATCGCGGGTTAACAATGACATTAATGCGATTAATCGCGAGTTAACAATGACATTAATGAGATTAATTGCGAGTTAACGACGACATTAATGCGATTAATCGCGAGTTAACTATGACATTAAAGCGATTAATCACGAGTTAACAATGACATTAATGCGATTAATCGCGCATTAACAATGACATTAATGCTATTAATCGTGAGCTAACGATGACATTAATGTGATTAATCGCAAGTTAATGATGACATTAATGTGATTAATCGTGAGTTAACAATGACATTAATGAGATTAATCACGAGTTAACAATGACATTAATGAGATTAATCGTGAGTTAACAATGACATTAATGCGATTAATCACGAGTTAACAATGACATTAATGAGATTAATTGTGAGTTAACGACGACATTAATGCGATTAATCGCGAGTTAACTATGACATTAAAGCGATTAATCACGAGTTAACAATGACATTACTGTGATTAATCACAACTTAACAATGACATTAATGCGATTAATCGCGAGTTAACAATGGCATTACTGTGATTAATCACAACTTAACAATGACATTAATGCGATTAATCGCGAGTTAACAATGGCATTACTGTGATTAATCACAACTTAACAATGACATTTAATGCGATTAATCGCGAGTTAACAATGGCATTACTGTGATTAATCACAACTTAACAATGACATTTAATGCGATTAATCGCGAGTTAGCAATGGCATTAATGTGATTAATCGCGAGCTAACGATGACATTAATGTGATTAATCGCAAGTTAATGATGACATTAATGTGATTAATCGTGAGTTAACAATGACATTAATGCGATTAATCACGAGTTAACAATGACATTAATGAGATTAATTGCGAGTTAACGACGGCATTAATGCGATTAATCGCCAGTTAACTATGACATTAAAGTGATTAATCGCGAGTTAACAATGACATTAATGCGATTAATAGCGAGTTAACAATGGCATTAATGTGATTAATCGCGAGCTAACGATGACATTAATGTGATTAATCGCAAGTTAATGATGACATTAATGTGATTAATCGTGAGTTAACAATGACATTAATGCGATTAATCACGAGTTAAAAATGACATTAATGAGATTAATTGTGAGTTAACGACGACATTAATGCGATTAATCGCGAGTTAACGACGACATTAATGCGATTAATCGCGAGTTAACTATGACATTAAAGCGATTAATCACGAGTTAACAATGACATTAATGCGATTAATCGCGCATTAACGATGGCATTAATGCTATTAATCGCGAGTTAACTATGACATTAATGCGATTAATCGCGATTAAATATTTCATTTAACAGCACTAATATATATATTAGAAATATATGTAAGTAAACCTCCCTCTTGTCTTTATATACCTCACCATATCTGTGCACATAAGACCTTTTAAAAACATTTGAAATGAATTGCACTTGTAGAATTGGCAGAGATCGGCCAGAAATTCATTCAGAGACAGTTAAAGATGAGCCATCGTCCCTGTACAGTATTCCCACGGCATGAAACTCACGACAGATTCAGAGATCAGTTTTACTGTAATTAGGGAAATACTCTAAATGTCATTTTGAATCTTCATACCACTACAATGAATTCCACACTTTTGATATTACTCACAGTGACTCATCGTATTGAACAGGACCGTTCTTTGACTCTTTGTTGTGGCACTTTCCGTTTCTAAACTCCCACGGCTTACTTGAAGCAAACCATCGCCGGTCTTTCCACAACAAGCCCGATAAGCTGAGGTGCTTCGTGTTGATTTGTGCTGTGATAGAATAATGTTCTGAGAGACTGGGAAAAGTGATGTAAGGCAACTAGCACGAATCCCAAAAGCCATGCAAACCACAAGAAAAGTGACTTTTTTCCACAGTGGATGCGTATTTCCCGCGCCGTGGGCGTCTCGTGAAATTGAATTGCGTATTGAAATGAGCAAAGATCATGGACTCTGTTAACCCCGTGCTCAGGAGTATCCAAAAACAAGGTCTGTCCCTGTCAGTTATCTTAAATCTAGCCGTTTAAAAGAATCAAGGTGTGAAAGGAAACGTTTGACCTTAAAGTCTTTGTGGTCGCTTTCACGTTTTGCGTGGGTTATTTCCTACCAATTATAAAAAAAAAGTATTGCGGTCATGAGTGTTTCTGAAACTATGCGCAGTCAATATTGGAGGTAAATATGATCTCAACCAAAGAAATGCATAATGATTTTCACCTGTATCCTGAATTCAGCAGCAACAGCAACCTAATCTTAAAAGCACAGACCTTATGTTTCAACCGATACGGTTCAGATCGGGAACAAACGAGATGCCGTCCGTGCTGTTGAAGAATGTCGGTATGGAAGTGTCCAGCTTTGGCACACGCCACTTCCCCAATATGCCTCGCCACCATCACCCAAGCCTTCGCACGGTGTCAGACGCCGATATGAAACGCCACCTCTTATCGGCGCCAATCCAGATTAACTCAAAGACGCGCTCCCCCTACATTTCTGGGCCCACTTGCTCCAAATTTGGGCACCGTTTGACTTGTTTTTGAGCTGTGGCGAACCTAAGGCAAACGGAGAGCCCTGGCCAAGGCGCTCACAATTAGCCACATTTCCCAGGGCTGCGGGCCTGTGGGTTTACTGGACGGCTGAGGCTTAAACCCCCTCGTGTCCCTTCGGGAATCTCGGCCAACTCGGAGCCGCCGGCGTCCCTGGAGTGATCGCTGAGAGGTGGATGGGGATGATATGCCTTCCACAAGAGGCCATTTGCATCCTGCTGAATTCTGAAAGGGATAAAAGAAACGTGTTGGCTCGAGGTGTGTGTGTGGACCGAGAGCTGCCTTCACTTCTGTCCTGTTTGTGTTCACACACACACACACACAAAAGTTTGGGGTCGGTTCGATTTTTAAATGGTTTTGAAAGTCTCTTCTGCTCACCACGGCTGCATTCGTGTGTCCAAAAAATAAAGCAAAAATTCGTTTTTAAATAAAGAAATATTATTAGGATTTAAAATAGCTGTATATATAGTAAAATGTCATTTATTCTTGTGAATTTCTTCAGTCTTCAGTGTCACATGATCCTTCAGAAATCATTCGGCTGTTTTTTATTTGTATTGTGTCATATGTCCTGAATATTGTTCAGATCTATGTTGTGATGAGCTTTGTTCTTGTCTATTAAATTTAAATTTGTTCATAAGAAATTAAAAAAATATATATAAATTTGATAAAATAATTACAAAAGCACCTAAATATTAGTAAAACATAAATACAAAATAAAATCTACTTATTCAAATAAATAAATCATTTTTCCAGTAAAATGTCTAAACATTATTTAATCGGGATATATTACTTGGTTTTTAATTCACATAAGATGTCTGAAAAATGGAATGTATTAAAATTTTAAAATTATTTTAAAATATTAAAATTAAGAAAAGTAAACATATTTTTCATTTGAATTAAGCCTATTTTTCTGACTCCTTTGGCTGATATTTGTTCTTTTTTAAGCATAAACTCACTATGCAACAATAATGATAACTTAATAACTTTGGTGCTTCATATTTTTTGTGGGAAATCTGATGCATTTGTTTTCAGGATCTTGTGCTAAATAGAGAATTTCGTAATTTTAAAGAATACAATTTTAATAAAATATCTTTACTGTCACTTCTGATCAATGCAATGCATCTTTGCTGAAAAAGTATTATTTTCTTTTAAAAGATCTTACTGTCCCTAAACTTATGAACATGCACTGCAAACTTACAGAGTCACTAAATGTGGCACTAAACAATGTTTTCTGTGTTTGTCATGCAGGGTGTGGGAGAAATGGCAAGCTTTTGCATTTAAAGACATTCACAATAGATGGTTGTATTAGATTGTGATTGGCATGTCATTGCATTGCAATTGTCAGAAACGCAGTGGTAAAAAGAAAAAAAAAATGAATTATCATGAGGAATAAACTCAATCTTTTCAGATAAAACTTCATTGTACAATGAAAACAAATTTCAGATTCAACACTTCTTTCTGTGTAGGGTTTGCAAAAAATATAAATTGAAATGTTTCTAAGTTTGCTTAGACAAATTGGATTGGAAGTGTGCAAAATCAAGTGTCAATTAAACCATAAAAATATGAGGAAAATATTTTAAAAATATAAGGGAAGAACAAAACAAACTTGGTGTAGGTATTTATCTGCACAAATTATTTGGCGAAATCTCTCTTGTTTGTGTTCATAATTTGTCTGTATGACAGCCTGGCCAAAAAAAAAAAAAAAAAAAAATATCCACAACTAATTTGGATTAGGTTAGGATTATTTTATGGAAAAGGGAAAATTATGTCCATTTATGGCACAAAAGACATTTGTGCAAATTATAAGTGGATCTCAAGGGGAAAAAAATGAATAATACATTTATGATCTGCGCTGATTTACAATTATTACGTATGACTGTAACTGTTAATTCAGACATCAAACATTTCCTTCCTTATCTCTGTCAGCTCTAGCCAAACGGTTTTGATTAATTCACACAGGAAGTGCTTGTGAAAGAGATTTATATCACAATTCATCTGCAAAATAATCAAATCATTACCAGTTAATGACAGCAGGATGACGGATGGTGTGGATATTTGCCCGGTCCCAGTAACACTAGCGCCCGTAGACAGACTGCTAGACCGTAATTGTGTTTCTGCTGTTCTGAGATCAGTCGCGCAGATGATCCTGATCTTAATGAAGTCGTCTGCGGCGCCGGCAATTACTGACTTCTGTCACTATCACCGGGGGCAACGAGGATTGGGAGAAGCGGGAAAACGCTCCCTTTGGTTGAGGGATCCCCCATTGCGTTCAATGCAGTGATGTAGAGTGCTTGTCAAAAGCAACATGGAATATCGCAGGATTAATTGGTCGGAGAAAACAAGTGGAAAGTGTCTATCAATAGAGCGTAATTGAAACTCGTTTACTTCTCAGTGTAATCAAACCAGCTCTGTGTTTCTCAGGTTTGAAGACTCGTCCAAATGTTATTTAATCTGGATTTTTTTCTCATTACTTTTTTTTAGAAAACAATTCATATATAAATATATATATATATATTCAATATATATTCATATATATTGAATACTGTTCAACTGTTTTCAACATAATTTCTGACTTTATATCTCACAATTCTGGCTTTATATCACGCAATTCTGACTTTATAACTCACAATTTTGACTTTATATCTCACATTTCTGACTTTATATCTCGCAATTCTGACTTTATATCTCGCAATTGTGACTTTATATCTCGCAATTGTGACTTTATATCTCACAATTCTGACTTTATATCTCACAATTCTGGCTTTATATCACGCAATTCTGACTTTATAACTCACAATTTTGACTTTATATCTCACATTTCTGACTTTATATCTCGCAATTCTGACTTTATATCTCGCAATTGTGACTTTATATCTCACTATTCTGACTTTATATCTCGTAATTATGACTTTATACATCACAATTCTGACTTTATATCTCGCAATTCTGACTTCATATCTCGCAATTCTGGCTTTATATCTCGCAATTCTGACTTTATATCTCGCAATTCTGACTTTATATCTCGCAATTCTGACTTCATATCTCACAATTCTGACTTTATATCTCACAATTCTGACTTTATATCTCGCAATTCTGACTTTTTATCTCGCAATTCTGACTTTATATCTCGCAATTGTGACTTTATATCTCACTATTCTGACTTTATATCTCGTAATTATGACTTTATACCTCACAATTCTGACTTTATATCTCACAATTCTGACTTTATATCTCGCAATTCTAACTTTATACCTCACAATTCTGGCTTTATATCTCGCAATTGTGACTTTATATCACGCAATTTTGACTTTATATCTCACATTTCTGACTTCATATACAGTATATTGAATACTGTTCAACTGTTTTCAACATAATTTCTGACTTTATACCTCACAATTCTGACTTTATATCTCACAATTCTGACTTTATATCTCGCAATTCTGACTTTATATCTCGCAATTGTGACTTTATATCTTGCAATTCTGACTTTATATCTCGCAATTGTGACTTTATATCTCGCAATTGTGACTTTATATCTCACAATTCTGACTTTATATCTCGCAATTCTGACTTTATACCTCACAATTCTGGCTTTATATCTCGCAATTCTGACTTTATATCTCGCAATTGTGACTTTATATCTCACTATTCTGACTTTATATCTCGCAATTGTGACTTTATATCTCACTATTCTGACTTTATATCTCGTAATTATGACTTTATACATCACAATTCTGACTTTATATCTCGCAATTCTGACTTCATATCTCGCAATTCTGGCTTTATATCTCGCAATTGTGACTTTATATCTCGCAATTGTGACTTTATATCTCACAATTCTGACTTTATATCTCGCAATTCTGACTTCATATCTCACAATTCTGACTTTATATCTCGCAATTCTGACTTTTTATCTCGCAATTCTGACTTTATATCTCGCAATTGTGACTTTATATCTCGCAATTCTGACTTTATATCTCACAATTCTGACTTTATATCTCGCAATTCTGACTTTTTATCTCGCAATTCTGACTTTATATCTCGCAATTGTGACTTTATATCTCGCAATTCTGACTTTATATCTCACAATTCTGACTTTATATCTCGCAATTCTGACTTTATATCTCGCAATTGTGACTTTATATCTTGCAATTCTGACTTTATATCTCGCAATTGTGACTTTATATCTCGCAATTGTGACTTTATATCTCGCAATTCTGACTTTATACCTCACAATTCTGGCTTTATATCTCGCAATTCTGACTTTATATCTCGCAATTGTGACTTTATATCTCACTATTCTGACTTTATATCTCGCAATTGTGACTTTATATCTCACTATTCTGACTTTATATCTCGTAATTATGACTTTATACATCACAATTCTGACTTTATATCTCGCAATTCTGACTTCATATCTCGCAATTCTGGCTTTATATCTCGCAATTGTGACTTTATATCTCGCAATTGTGACTTTATATCTCACAATTCTGACTTTATATCTCGCAATTCTGACTTTTTATCTCGCAATTGTGACTTTATATCTCGCAATTGTGACTTTATATCTCACAATTCTGACTTTATATCTCGCAATTCTGACTTTATACCTCACAATTCTGGCTTTATATCTCGCAATTCTGACTTTATATCTCGCAATTGTGACTTTATATCTCACTATTCTGACTTTATATCTCGCAATTGTGACTTTATATCTCACTATTCTGACTTTATATCTCGTAATTATGACTTTATACATCACAATTCTGACTTTATATCTCGCAATTCTGACTTCATATCTCGCAATTCTGGCTTTATATCTCGCAATTGTGACTTTATATCTCGCAATTCTGACTTTATATCTCGCAATTCTGACTTTATATCTCGCAATTGTGACTTTATATCTCGCAATTCTGACTTTATATCTCACAATTCTGACTTTATATCTCGCAATTCTGACTTTATATCTCGCAATTCTGACTTTATATCTCACAATTCTGACTTTATATCTCGCAATTCTGACTTTATATCTCACAATTCTGACTTTATATCTCGCAATTCTGACTTTATATCTCGCAATTCTGACTTTATATCTCGCAATTGTGACTTTATATCTCGCAATTCTGACTTTATATCTCACAATTCTGACTTTATATCTCGCAATTCTGACTTTTTATCTCGCAATTCTGACTTTATATCTCGCAATTGTGACTTTATATCTCGCAATTCTGACTTTATATCTCACAATTCTGACTTTATATCTCGCAATTCTGACTTTTTATCTCGCAATTCTGACTTTATATCTCGCAATTGTGACTTTATATCTCACTATTCTGACTTTATATCTCGTAATTATGACTTTATACCTCACAATTCTGACTTTATATCTCACTATTCTGACTTTATATCTCGCAATTGTGACTTTATATCTCACAATTCTGACTTTATATCTCGCAATTCTAACTTTATACCTCACAATTCTGGCTTTATATCTCGCAATTGTGACTTTATATCACGCAATTTTGACTTTATATCTCACATTTCTGACTTCATATACAGTATATTGAATACTGTTCAACGGTTTTCAACATAATTTCTGACTTTATACCTCAATTCTGACTTTATATCTCACAATTCTGACTTTATATCTCGCAATTCTGACTTTATATCTCGCAATTGTGACTTTATATCTCGCAATTCTGACTTTATATCTCACAATTCTGACTTTATATCTCGCAATTCTGACTTTATATCTCACTATTCTGACTTTATATCTCGCAATTGTGACTTTATATCTTGCAATTCTGACTTTATATCTCGCAATTGTGACTTTATATCTCGCAATTGTGACTTTATATCTCACAATTCTGACTTTATATCTCGCAATTCTGACTTTATATCTCACTATTCTGACTTTATATCTCGCAATTGTGACTTTATATCTTGCAATTCTGACTTTATATCTCGCAATTGTGACTTTATATCTCGCAATTCTGACTTTATATCTCGCAATTGTGACTTTATATCTCACTATTCTGACTTTATATCTCGTAATTATGACTTTATACATCACAATTCTGACTTTATATCTCGCAATTCTGACTTTATATCTCGCAATTCTGACTTTATATCTCGCAATTCTGACTTTATATCTCGCAATTCTGACTTCATATCTCACAATTCTGACTTTATATCTCGCAATTGTGACTTTATATCTCGCAATTCTGACTTTATATCTCACAATTCTGACTTTATATCTCGCAATTCTGACTTTTTATCTCGCAATTCTGACTTTATATCTCGCAATTGTGACTTTATATCTCACTATTCTGACTTTATATCTCGTAATTATGACTTTATACATCACAATTCTGACTTTATATCTCGCAATTCTGACTTCATATCTCGCAATTCTGGCTTTATATCTCGCAATTCTGACTTTATATCTCGCAATTCTGACTTTATATCTCGCAATTCTGACTTCATATCTCACAATTCTGACTTTATATCTCGCAATTGTGACTTTATATCTCGCAATTCTGACTTTATATCTCACAATTCTGACTTTATATCTCGCAATTCTGGCTTTTTATCTCGCAATTCTGACTTTATATCTCGCAATTGTGACTTTATATCTCACTATTCTGACTTTATATCTCGTAATTATGACTTTATACATCACAATTCTGACTTTATATCTCGCAATTCTGACTTTATATCTCGCAATTGTGACTTTATATCTTGCAATTGTGACTTTATATCTCGCAATTCTGACTTTATATCTCGCAATTGTGACTTTATATCTCGCAATTCTGACTTTATATCTCGCAATTGTGACTTTATATCTCGCAATTGTGACTTTATATCTCGCAATTGTGACTTTATATCTCGCAATTGTGACTTTATATCTCGCAATTCTGACTTTATATCTCGCAATTGTGACTTTATATCTCGCAATTGTGACTTTATATCTCGCAATTCTGACTTTATATCTCGCAATTGTGACTTTATATCTCGCAATTGTGACTTTATATCTCGCAATTCTGACTTTATATCTCGCAATTGTGACTTTATATCTCGCAATTGTGACTTTATATCTCGTAATTCTGACTTTATATCTCGCAATTGTGACTTTATATCTCACAATTCTGGCTTTATATCACGTAATTCTGACTTTATATCTCGCAATTGTGACTTTATATCTCGCGATTGTGACTTTATATCACACAATTCTGACTTTATATCTCGCAATTCTGACTTCATATCTCGCAATTCTGACTTTATATCTCGCAATTCTGACTTTATATCTCGTAATTCTGACTTTATATCTCGCAATTGTGACTTTATATCTCGTAATTCTGACTTTATATCTCGCAATTGTGACTTTATATCACACAATTGTGACTTTATATCTCGCAATTTTGACTTTATATCACGCAGTTCTGACTTTATATAAAATTCGCAATTACCTTTTTTTATTTTTCATTACGTGGCGGAAACAAGCTTCCATAGAAAACAGCTATTTTAAATACTAATAATATTTCACTATTTTTTTTTTTTTTTTTTCAAAAAAATGTATTTTTGTATTTGATCAAATAAATGCAGCCTTGGTGAACAGAAGAGACTTTCAAACATCAAAAGGACCCCAATAGTTTCTTTTATGCATGCAGTTTTATGACTATTTGAGAGACTAGAATGTTTGTTTACTAATCCTTATTTCTTTTTTTTATCTGGAAAATAGTATATGTATTTCCTCATACAGCTCTTTTTCATGAAATTGAAATGTATCCTGATAACATTGACAATGTTTGACAAGCTGCAACAAGACAAATTCCTCTTTGCATCTTATGCAGTATTTTCTGGATCTGACGTGATTGACAGGCTGCCCAGCTCTCGTCATCAGAGAAGAACAATAATGATGTGTGGATAAATCAAGAATTGTCAATTTTGATTTCATGTTGACCTTAAACAGAAATGGTGATCAGCCACAGCATCTAAAAATATACACTTTCTCTGATTTCAATCTAAACACTTAAAAGTTCACGTTATTTGTTAACTACCCATAAGCAGATTTATTAAAGAGAAAAAAAAAATACAGCTTCACCTAATGTATTGTATGCGCCAAACATCACGTCGCTGCTTTAATGTTTGCCTGTTATGTTACATAGGTAATTTTCTGAAAGAAAAAAAAAAGTTAAAGATGTTTCATGAAAATGCTTTTACTTACACGAATGTTAATAGAATCAAGTCTGAAATGCTGTTTTGATTGACGTAATGCTGGAGTTCGTCACAATTCACCTCTTTCCGCCCGATACGGTCGTGATTGACTTGAGCACAGGTGTGCTCTGATGCTGACGGATGTTGCCATGGTTACACACTGTTTTCCAGCCCATGCAATTATGCATAATAGATGAACTTCACTCTTTAGCAAATTAACAACAGGTAAAACGCACCGTAGTCCCCGATCGTCTCGGAAGCCGGTGAGTTTTCCCTCATAAAAGCTTTCTCCAACTGATGTGTTTGTGCTTGTCAGTCGAGGGCTTTTCATGGCAGGCAATCACTCGCTTTGTTTGCGAACTTTAGGAATTTTAGGAATCACTGTGTGGTTTGTCTCTTAAATTACTGTAATAAAGTTGCATTTAAGCTCAAGCGCTTGAAACGGCTCATAAAACACAAGGAAAATCCCTCCCTGAACAAATTGAAAACTTTTTGACAGAATATCCTAAAACAAACGTATAGAATAATCTTTATTTATTTTATTTTTTTCATTGGCAATGCATTTTTGCGCTTGTTTTTCTTTTTACGATGCCGGTTATTAATGTCCAGTCCGGCTGACGAGTGTATCACGATCTGAGTTTACTGACGCGGAAGAACACACTCAAACATCATCATAATCATACACTTTTTCTCACACTCTTTCTGTCTCTCTTCCTCACACCTTTTTCACATTTACAGATATGTATCGTGACTCACATGCAGCGTTTGCACTTTTAAGAACTGTTGTTTCATACAGCCATTGGTTTTTACATGCTGTTTGTAACATTAGAAAGGGCTCAATTAATTGTTAATACATGTTTATAATACAAATAATGATTAAAAAAGATAAAAAATATGGTAACACTTTACTTACAGTAAATCCTTCATATGCAATGCATTATAAAATTATTTTAATGCACACAATTGTAATGCATTGTATGATCTATATAATTAATAATTGTAACTACAGTTATAATACATTATAACACTTATCTATTCATTGAACGAAAGTATCATAAAACATGACAACCAATTTCAGATGTAGCAATCAAATCTGCAAAATTATACTAACCATCTTCTATTTGAAATATTATAATGCATATTACCTTTGGATAATATTTTATATATATAAATAAAAAGTTAAAATATAAATAAAAAAGTATAAATAAAAAGTTTTATATTATATAAAGTTTTATATATATATATATATATATGCATGTACTTTTTAATAATGCATTATACATAAAAGCTTTAATTGTAAATCATGCCTCCTGACCACTGGATGCATTTCTAAAAGTTGAACTGTTTTTGAAAATGAAGCTTTTAAAAACGAAGCACGTCTCCATAAAAACAGTGAGATGTAATAATGCAGTGGCCAGAGGTGTCAATCAACATGTATACATACATATCACTGTAAAAAAAATATTTTCTATGATTTGTAACCACATTTTTTCATTTGTCAAATCAACTTAAATAATTTATGTAGTTCAGTTTTTGATGGTTAAATCAATCTCCTTCATTGTATTAACTCAATTTTTCCATTTCAATGAACTTACATTTTAAAGGCAACCAGGTTACTTCATTTTTTAAGTTAAACCAACAATATTTTTTACAGTGTAATTAAAAAATGTAATAATTTTGTTATTAAATGGAGTCTACCTCTGAGAAACTGACAAACTCTTGAAACTAGTTTTCAGTCTCGTGACTGACACAGAACATCAGTAAGCCTTTCATTTTTCATCTCAAAAGCAGAAAAACTACAATTTTTGAACATCATATGCAATTGTTGTGCACTTCTGATCATATTCAACACCTGCTTCAGTATTTTAATCATTACAAATAGAGAGACATTAAAAACACTTTAAGTGTCCTAATGTACTAGTGATATTAAAAGACCAAATTCAGTATAACCTTATTGATGATGAAAGCAATCGCTAAATGGTTTAGCGTTTTCTTTTATAATGGTTTCCTATGGGAAAACGCTTAATGAGAAACTGTGTTGAGTCAGTGTATATTCTGATATAGTATGCATCATTAATAATGTGAATGGTCTGTTCATTTCACTGTCAAAATGTATAGTGTTGATTTACTCGTCTATGCACATGTTGATAAATTTGATTATTGAAAGTGTGATTTTGATTGGCAGCACAAGAATGTTTCTATGGTTTATTAGTGTGTGTCGTGCACTGTATGATGAGGGATAGCAGGTTTTTGCTTGTTCATCAGTTTCACACTGTAAAAAGCTCCTTTATCTAGAAAGATCTTCAAATCAACATCCTGCCACCACGGGCCTGCATGGGTGCGACTCTGAGATCTGGCTATCAGCGTCTCAACGTTTCACGTCTAGTGAGTGTAAAGTGTGTAGAAATCGAACCACACAGAAATCCGCGCAGTTTTGCTGATCTAATAGATGCTGTTATTTCTGAATGCAAACACTTCAGATCAGTGGTTATTAACGTGTAAACTCGACTAGTTTTGCTAGATCTTACGTTAGACATCAATGTCCCATAACCTGTCCATGTCTAATCTATACCAAGTGATGAATTCATTTGCGCCAGAATACTCTAAAATATATGAAAGTTTTGGTAACACTTATTTTCGATGGTCCACTTTATTATTAGACCTTCACTAACTAGTTTTAGTGCTTAATAACACTTTATTTTGATGCAGTAACTGTACACCGATATGTTACTTATTTTACTAACCCAAACCTACAGTCTACTTACACTCTACAAAATGCTGGGTTGTTTTAACCGGTCAAATATGGACAAACCCAGCTGTTGGGTTAAATTTATAAATTGCATTTTTTAATCCAACAATTGGGTTTGTCTATATTTGACCCAAAATTGGGTTAAAACAACCCAGCATTTTTAAGAGTCTAAAAAATGCTGAGTTGTTTCAACCCAAATTTGGGTCAAATATGGACAAACCCAAATGTTGGGTTAAAAATGTCATTTAAAATGTTGACCCTACTTCAAATTTCACTTTCAACTGTAAATTTTTTAATTACATTTTCAACCCAACATTTGGGTTTGTCCATATTTGACCCAAATTTGGGTTGAAACAACCCAGCATTTTTTAGAGTGGGCCGTGTTCAGACTGCCAGCAAAAATATGATTTGTTGCATGTCCAGATGGGTTTGTGAAAGTCTGGACAGCCAAGAAATACATTTTTTTTCACGTATAAATGTACACTCTAAACAACGCTGGGTTGTTTTAACCCAAATTTGGGTCAAATATGGACAATCCCAAATTTTGGGTTAAAAATGCAATTTCAAATTTCAACTTCTGTACATTTTTTTTAATTACATTTTTAACCCAACTTTTGGGTTTGTCCACATTTGACCCAAATTTGGGTTGAAACAACCCAGCATTGTTTAGAGTGTAGTTTGAAATGCAGATGTTCAGATTTGGCTGCTCAAATAGTATTCTTTTGCGTTAACGCGACACGCAATGATAACGTCGAAACTGGTGACGTTTTAAAGCACATATGTAGATTGGTTGGTTACACTCTAAAAAAGGCTGGGTTGTTTCAACCCAAAATTTGGGTCAGATATGGACAAACCCAAATGTTGGGGTTAAAAATGTAAGAAAAAAGAAAGTAAAAGTTGAAGTTGGGTTAAAATTTGAAATGACATTTTTAACCCAACATTTGGGTTTGTCCATATTTGAACCAAAGTTGGGTTCAAACAACCCAGCATTGTTTGAGTGTATGTCTGGACACTTGCACTCTAAAAAATGCTGGGTTGTTTTAACCCAATTTTGGGTCAAATATGGACAAACTCAAACATTGAGTTAAAAATGTAACCCAATGGCTGGGTTTGTCCATATTTGACCCAAAGTTGGGTTCAAACAACCCAGCATTGTTTGAGTGTATGTCTGGACACTTGCACTCTAAAAAATGCTGGGTTGTTTTAACCCAATTTTGGGTCAAATATGGACAAACTCAAACATTGAGTTAAAAATGTAACCCAATGGCTGGGTTTGTCCATATTTGACCCAAAATTGGGTTAAAACAACCCAACATTTTTTTTAAAGTGTATTTAATTGCCTGCCTAATACTCTAATGTCACTAAAGTTAGGAGAATGTATAAAGTCGACTATTGAAACAGTGCTTTCTCTCTCTTCGGATAAGCTAATTTGTTTTGCATGGTTATAGTTTGAGCGTTTAATAATTTGCATAATTTTTCCCGGCTCTTTGTCAGATTTTTGAGTTGAGATCCACGTCTTTTCCTGTAACCGTAAACATCAGCATTTGTTCAAATAAAGATGATAACTATACAATTCACACACTCTAAATAGTGCAAATTGTTCAGCAAGAACAACAAAATAATAAAACCTTCTAAATATAGACGAGACCTCTGATATTTTGCCTGAGGCTGCGTAATAAATACAGTCTGTAATTAAAATGTACCGACTGGATGAAAACAACAGTCTTCTTCTTCTACGTCAGCCTGTGTGTGTGTGTGTTGTTAACACAAATTTCAGGGTGTTTTTCAGGGCGAACGGTGTGTGTTCTGCAAATGCACCTGATTTATTCCCATTTCTGAGTTCTTTTTCAATCGTGCATTTTGATTGTGCTGTCCATTAGATTCGGCTGGCAGAAAAACTGACTCTGTCAACAGAACGACGAAGCCGTTTCCGGTGTCACACACCCACGCCGCTGCTTTAACACCTCCTGTCAGTGTGCAGATGTGTGTCAGAACATGCACTGTTAGCGGCTTCTCCAACACACACGCTCAGCTGTTATGGCAGTCGTGGCAGACAGCGTGATAGTGGGCTTTAAAGTCAACATGACATCAGAATTAACCCAATTCAGTTCTTCATACTGTATGTGTTATTATTCCACATCACACAAAAGTATGGCTTTTATCAGAATGTAATCATTTGATCCATCGACTCTGAAACGACTGACGTCACAAATCTCTCTTGTGTTTTAATGCGACTGCTGTAATCTGATCAATTTCATTGTAGGTTTAAATTAAAAAAAAAAAAAAACTTCACTGAAAAGTTGAAGGTGAAAGAGTATTGGGTGGTGCCCTCTTTAAAATTAATACATAGGGAATTTGGTAATTCTTAGATATTAAAAGTTCATATTCTTTCTTTTACTTTCTTCTACTTAAAAAAATAAAATAAAATTAATAATCATATATATACACACAAACACACACTGTATATATCTACTCACATACACATATGTTTGTACTATTATATAGTATATTTTGGAGGAAAAAAATCTTTTTTGAATGTGTCTCTGAAGGTGAACTATATATATATATATATATATATATATATATATATACATTTCTATACACTTACATATATACTGTACATATATATAAAACTTTTATATTTTTTATATTTATATATATATATATATATATATATGTGTGTGTGTGTGTATATGTGTGTGTGTGTATATATGAAGAGTTCAGATGCAAAAGCCTCTAAGTGCCATTTGAAATTTTCTTCTTTAATGATAATTTTTATCAAACTTGTATATTTAAGTTCAGTAATTTCACTTAAATGGCAATAATAATTACCTATTAATTGTTATTTAAGTGAAATTACTGAACTTAAATATACAAGTTTGATAAAAATTATCATTAAAGAAGAAAATTTCAAATGGCACTTAGAGGCTTTTGCATCTGAACTCTTCATACACACACACACACACACACACACACACACACACACACACACACACACACACACACACATATATATATATATATACATAGTACTGTCCAAAAGTCTGAGGCGCATTAGTATAAAAAAATTTTAAAAAAGTTTTTAAGCCAGTTATTAATATCTTTTGCTGGAGTATCAGTAGAAATATCAGTTTACATTTCCAAACATTCCCTTTTCCATTAATTTTAATAATCCAGTGAGATTTCTGTATGATCAATGAGTCTGACAGCAGGCGGTCTGATCTGATCTCACCATCATCATGTGTGTGTGTGTGTGTGTGTGTGTCTGTCTATGTGTGTCTATGTGTCTGTCTCTGAGTGTGTGTCTATGTGTCTATCTGTGTCTGTGTGTGGGCGTGCGTGCACGCGCATGTGTGTGTGTGTGTGTGTCTATGAGTCTGTGTGTGTGTGTGTGTGTGTGTGTGTCTATGCGTCTGTGTGTGTCTGTGTGTCAAAAAAGCGTGAGCTAAATGAGCAAAAAGTAATTGTCTGTGTGTGTGCGTGCGTGTGTGTGTCTGTCTGTCTGTGTGTGCATGTGTATCTCTGTCTGTCTCTCTCTGTGTGTGTGTGTGTGTGTGGAGTAAGGTTGGAGTGTCTTTGCTAAAAATGTATTCTCTCTATGAAGTAGAGACTGTTGCACACAATAACTGTTTGGTGTGTGTTTCTCTTCATAACCGCTGCTACAGCTACACTGTGTGTTTCAGCATGACTGAACGCTCCTTTATTATCCAATCAGCATCCAGAACCAGAACTGTCCGCTTGCTCTGTGATTTGGATGAGTGTGTGTAAATCAAAGCTGATCAGTGTGTGTCTCCAGCGCTCACGAAGCCCTCTTGTGGTCACTGCGGAGAACAGCACGTGCTGTGTTCTTCATCCCCATGATGATGACGAGGGTCAGCGTGATCCAAAGCCAATCCTGCAGTGTCAGATATTCTCTCCTCTCTTCATATTACTATTTCAGACTCAAGGAATTTCCCGCTTGAGATCGCTCCCCTGAAACCAGTGTGTGACGGTGATTCATACAGAGAACATGAAAATTATCAATGATAAATGATAAATGAAACCATCATGGCTTTTGTGGAGTCCCGAAGCCACTATCTGGGCAGGTTTTCTGAGAAGCAGTTACAATGCGATGATAACAAGAAACGCCTCTAACGATAAGAAGCTCGTAATATTTCACAAAGCAACTCATCGATTGATTCAAATTAAAACGAATCCCCTTTATTTAACACACACACACACAAATATTGCATGGCTTTAGAATACAGCTTCCTTTGTGATTATGTAAATTTTGGCCTAGTTATCAAGTCCGAGGTGTCAGTGTGTTTTTGGAAATGTACAGATGCTTGTTTCCATGATGTGCAGTTAAACATAGCAGCCGCCTTTCCGTTCAATGACAATAACACCGCAACAAACAGACGAATGCACAAACATATTTGGACAAACACACTCGAGCTTGTTAGCGACAGGTGATGCTCGGCACGTCCTGAAGGGTCGTGATGGAACACGTTGTGCGTCTCAGACTTTGACATAATACTGTATTCCCATGTGTGTGTGCTAGAAAATAAAGTTGTTGTGAAATCCACTGCTCATCCTAAAAACGTGTAAATTAGTGTCAAGTGCAAAGAGGGAGATTTGTGCATGCATTTTTTTTTTAAAATTGCAATGGATCTGGGTGTTAAAAATGTTGCCGTCTTACATTTTTAAGTACAATCAACTTGGATGTTTAAGTCATGTCAACTTAAAAAAATAGTTGAACCTTGTATAACTTATAAAAAACTTGTTTTGATGAGAGAAAGCAATATTGTCCTAACTAATTGATCATGTCTTTTTTAATGTGGATCTGTCATTGAACATCCATCAGCATGATCACAAATCAAAATATAGATATATAGTGCTTTCAAAAAATATGTTTGCCCTGTATTATATATATATTTTTTTTTTCTCGGGGACTTGTCACTTCAGGAGGCTGGTGGTCATGTTACAACACTCTCTGGTCTGAACTATTCATTCAAGGTTTCCTCGTGTTGCATCATTGTAATCTCTATATGATTTCTACCCATTTCAGCTATTAATAAGCATGCTGATATTATTCAAACTGAGGAATTTCACACCTAATGAAACACTGGCGTTCGAATTCGAAATTTTTAAAAATTCGAATTCTTTCAAAAAAAGTTTAGAATTCGAACTGTGCGGCGTTCGTTATTTCCTCTTCATCAAAGGAAGGAAGCGCTGAAGCTCCACTGGAATCTGATGAATGTTTACTGTCGAATAAATGTCAGATTATCTCTGCTGTAAAAGCTTTCTAATAACGTGAGCGTTTGTGTCGGATGACTCACATTTGAAAGGATTCTTTCTCATCGTCATCATATCTGGTGCAAAACTCCCGCAGAGCTAACAGTTCACCTCAAATAGTTTCCTTTTCCGCCTTGAATATTAAAATATAATATGCATGTGGCTATGTGTGTTGAACCGCGATTAAACAGGTGTTTGAACCTTGTCGTGAATTAAATGCAAGTCTAAATGTTTAAAAAAAAAAATTTGTAAATTCGTTATAGGTAATAAAACGTCTTGGAAATTACATAAATTTTCGCTTTGGTGTGTGTCTAACATTTATTATTAGCCTACAAACGGACGAATTCATAAATCAGCGATCGGTCAGAAATGAGGGATAATTCCATGAGGTAGACTAAAGTTTAAAATTAAGTAAAGGTTAAAATTAATATATGATATTTATTTTGTAAATCAACATCCGCTTTAAATGCGCATCGCAGCTAAAAAGAAGTCTCTAAATGCAGTTGAATTTAATTGAAAACTTATTGATCTATAAACAAGTAAATGCGCTCATAACAAAAAAAAAAAATGTTTTCTTGTGATCCCGTATCAAGATGCACGAGAGCGCGTGTGTGTGTGAGAAGTCGCACATAAAATCAAATGACTAGAAGTGTAAACACACCGTGGCTGTGGATGGCAAGTTTTAAATAATTTTATACAGTCCCCCTGCCTGACAATTTTAACATGTGGTGTGTAAATATGAGAATGGCTGAGTGTGAAAGTGGATGAGTCCCTGGAGAGCGCGCACGGAGACGCGCCGCTCCAAAAATCAAAGTGGGGCAAGAAGACGCGGTGCGCCACAGCTGGCAGATCGTCTTATGTCGACGGGGAGGGGCGGTTCGTTTACCTGACACCCCTCTCCTCGAGCTCGAACCCTCCCCCTTCCCTCGCGCTTCTATCCCGCACCGCAGCCCACGTTACGCGCAGTCCGTGCGCTCCCAACTCCAGCGGTACGCGCAGGGACACCTCCATCTCCATCCGCGAGCAGAGCTGTGGATCTCCAAGTTAAACGAGCCTTCTCAACTTTTGGATGGAAAACGAGAGCATTCGAGGAGATTGCTAACTTCTCTAAGGTATTGTAGGATTTCCTTTCTCTCTCTCTCTCTCTCTCTCTGTCGGTGTGTGTGAGCATCTGCTCCGAGCGCGAAGCTGCTGTATATTTAACGAACAGTCAGATCTGTTTGCTGTCCTCTCTTATCAAAGAATTGATAACGAAAGAAGAAAAATCATTCAGGTTTTTTTCATCTCTAAATGTCGATTTTTGGGAGAATTTCATTTTTAATAAATGCAATGAGTGTTTTAAACACAACCCGGTGGTCAGGATTGCATTTATATGCATTAATGTGCACAAGATCTAAATAGGAAAAAAAAGCATAAACAAATCCCATTTTATGGAGACATGCGCTTAAATAAGATGAAATGACTAATACGACTAAATGCTTCTAAATAAAACACTCTCAGCCTGTAGAGAATCGCATCACACTGATTTCTTTTTTCTGTAAGCTGGTGTGATGTATAACTTTATACCTCAGGAGTCTTTATAGGACAGTGTCGTGTCAGACGCAAACAAATGCACAATATTTGTAAAAAACAAAAATAATTCAAGCATTAAATGCATGTTTGTCTATAAATCTGTTATAGAATATCTGCTTTTCAGGAGCTTCGCGCTAACAAATAATTACTCACATCTGAGATTAATGCATTTCCACTGCAAAAAAACAAAAACAAAAAATCAAATAAAAAATATATTTATCTGTGTGCTTTTAAATGTGATGGAATAAATGTTACAAAGTGCTTCATTAAATGCATGTGCATTACTGTGATGGTTATGCATGCATCACGCTGTGTTGATCTCGTGAAGACGTTCGCGCACACTCACTCTGGTCAAAGTGTGATGATAATAAGGAGCGTGTAGAGTCGAATGTGTGACTGACACACTTTTGCAGTTTATCTGATCCTCATTAGGAGGTCAGTGTGGTGAAAACGAGGTTATTCTTCTTGAGATTACTCTATTTATCTGTGGTGGATCTGGTCAGTGTTTCTGAGAACAGAGTTCTCGTGAGCTCTTCCTGCCAGCGTCAGGTTCGCTTCTTGTAAGTGCCGTTCGACATCAAAGTGGCTTTGATTATGCAGCTTTTTCACACTCGTTTCATTCTTACATCTCGTGTCACATTGAGAAGTACAGTCTGCCGATGTGAAACCGTGTGGGCCCTCTCGATCTCAACCTGAAAGTTGTTGAGCATCTTTGTTGGCATCGCTTAACCCCGTTTCCACGGCTGGCTGTTGTCGAGATGCCCTCCCTGATGTGATAAGCGAGCCTCGTTTCGTATCGGTGTCCCAAATCTCTGCGTCGTTTGGCACGCTCGGACGGTGCGTTTTAAAGGCCAAACGCAAAACACACATCGCCCCTGCCCTTCGAGACCAATTACCCGCTTATTTCCAGCATCACCTGAGAGTACAATCAAGACGACTCGCCCTCGATGAATTATTTCCACTCCGTCTCGCACGATTTGTCCCGTTGTAAGTGACGGCAGTCAAAAGAGAGGCACGGAGAACTTAAGAATTAATCGTCTTAATGAACGCTGAGGTGAAATAACAGCTCAGCAAAGAGAAGAATTATACTTGCGGTTAGAGCACGGTAAATACCTGTTTAGCTGCCAGCGTATGCATTTATTAGACTGTCGCCAGCAAATAAGAGGTCTGTCTCGTCTTTTAATACGTGGCTGCTCGGAGATTCCACCCTCTTTGGAAAAGGGCTGTTATGATTTCTGTAACAATGAATCAGAGACTTTTGATGACAAGCTCAAACCAGTTTGGGAAAACAAAAAAAAAAGAAGAAGAAAGGAAAAAATTGAGGATTGTTTGTGCATGCTTGAGCTCTGAGATCACATGCAACTTTTTCTTCAAGATCATTTGCATATATCAGGAGCGATTTGACTTGACGTTTGCGCGTTTAATTCCTCAAGCGCTGTCTTAAATGTGTGTGTTTGCCCGCTTTTATCTGCTTTCACGAATCGGATCTTTTTCAAAAGTGCGTCACGTCGATTCGGTCACGCTCGGGCTAAATGACATTTGTGGAGAGCAATATTATCATTCTCCGCAGATACGCACTTTGGCATAACCTAAATTTAGACACTCCATATGTTTTGATCTGATGTTATTGTCTGCTCTTTCTATGCTTGTCGTTATCCGATCTGTGTAGGTTTTCTCGAATCCTTTGTTCTGGTAAAGCGACACAAAGACGGCAGTATGTATCAGAGGAATGCACATACTGCAAAAGATCAGGGTTTTAATACCCACCCACGTACTCGCGAGAAACAATTAAAGAAGATACTCTCTTCACACACACACACTCATGCACTTGTAGAGATTTGGTGGGACGCAGATTAACGCCATATAAATCTGCCTTTGCAGTGTGGTAGGCTGAAAAGAAGCGAGGGGTTTTCATTTGTTGCTTTCGATTGGTCGTGCACACACACAAACACGCACTAAAAAGCGAGTGATATTGATAAAACGCTTGCAACTTTTTGCATTTGAACCCCACGACCTTTCTAATGTGCACTTATTACCACACTTAAGCCCTATTTTTAGGCCAGAGCTGCGTGTGATGGCAAAACGAGCCGGAGAAGTTTGTGAGTGACGGGCAAAGCCCGGACAAAGAGCTTCACAGCCGTCTCCCCTCCCCGTCGCTTTAACTTTATTAATTGTTGATGCGTTGCGATCCACGAGGCAGAAATTAGAAGGCTAATTATTGTGTCATGTGACGCTGCCCCACTGCAGTGACAGAAAACTCATTTCCCAGGCCTTGAAACTGATCTCACTCGATCGCTAGATGAAGGATTTCTTTTATAATTCGATAAAAGCGGGGAATAAACAAGCCGATAAAGAGCCTCTCTTGTGCGCATGGAGGGAGTAATTGTTTTTAAATAATTGATACGGATTCCTCCGGGAGTCTCGAAGAGCGGGATCTTTGTGTTTGTGTCGTTTGCGGCCGGACTTCGGGATCCCACAAAAGCTCATGCACGCTTTCACTGATTTAAAAGTCTGTCTTTATTCGGCAGGTGCAAGGAAGCCACAGGGGGATTTCTACAGTGCACACTGTCTCTAACAAATGCTGGGTTGTTTTAACCCAAATTTGGGTCAAATGTGGACAAACTCAAACGTTGGGTTAAAAATGTCATTTAAAAATGTGACCCAATGGCTGAGTTTGTTCATAATTGACCCAAAATTGGGTTAAAACAGCTCATCATTTTTTAGAGTGAATAACAAATGCTGGGTTGTTTTAACCCATGTTTGGGTCAAATATGGACAAACTCAAACGTTGGGTTAAAAATGTCATTTAAAAATGTAACCCAATGGCTGGGTTTGTCCATATTTGACCCAAAATTGGGTTAAAACAACCCAGCATTTTTTTAGAGTAAACAAATGCTGGGTTGTTTTAAATTAAACTTTTAAAGCCATATTTAACCCAAACATGGGCCCAGAATTTTTTAAAGCGTACAGTTTTTTTTTGTAAAGCTATTAAATACGCAAAGTTTAATATGTCTGCTGTTTATTATTACACTCTTAAAAATTGCTGGGTTGTTTTAACGCAACTTTGGGTCAATTATGGTGAAACCCTAACGTTGGGTTAAAAATGTAATTAAAAAATGTAACCCAATGGCTGGGTTTGTCCATAATTGACCCAAAATTGGGTTAAAAGAACTCATCATTTTTTGGAGTGTAACAAATGCTTGGTTGTTTTAACCCATGTTTGGGTCAAATATGGACATTTACATTTTTAAATTAAACTATTAAAGCCATATTTAACCCAAACTCTGCACTCTAAAAAAATGCTGGGTTGTTTTAACCCAATTTTGGGTCAAATATGGACAAACTTAAATATTGGGTTAAAAATGTAATTAAAAAATGTAACCCAATGGCTGGTTTTGTCCATATTTGACCCAAAATTGGGTTAAAACAACCCATCATTTTTTAGAGTGAACAAATGCTGGGTTGTTTCAACCCATGTTTGGGTCAAATATGGACATTTACATTTTTAAATTAAACTTTTAAAGCCATATTTAACCCAAACATGCACTCTAAAAAAATGCTGGGTTGTTTTAACCCAATTTTGGGTCAAATATGGACAAACTTAAATATTGGGTTAAAAATGTAATTAAAAAATGTAACCCAATGGCTGGTTTTGTCCATATTTGACCCAAAATTGGGTTAAAACAACCCAGCATTTTTTAGAGTGAACAAATGCTGGGTTGTTTTAACCCATGTTTGGGTCAAATATGGACATTTACATTTTTAAATTAAACTTTTAAAGCCATATTTAACCCAAACATGGGCCCAGAATTTTTTAAAGCGTACAGTGTCTTTGTAAAGCTATGACATATGCAACGTCTGCTGTTTATTATTACACTCTAAAAATTGCTGGGTTGTTTTAACCCAACTTTGGGTCAAATGTGGACAAACCCAAACGTTGGGTTAAAAATGTAATTCAAAAATGTAACCCAATGGCTGGGTTTGTCCATAATTGACCCAAAGTTGGGTTAAAACAACCCAGCATTTTTTTATTGGAAGTTTAACACACTTACAAGTCACGTGAGTCATGCAGCACAGTCAACTGCAAACTACTGTATTAACATGCATGAGTAGCGTTCTGTCTACAACGTGCCAGCGAGCGACTGTAATGAGTTCCAGGTTTTGGTGTTTTCCAGGAAAGGTTTGTCTTTTTTAATGGAGATGTGTGTGTGTGTGTGTGTGTGTACTGCCCATTTGCCTGCGCATTGATTGAGTCTCTGTGTTCAGTGTGTGGTGGGCACTGATGACTTACCCCATGCTGTGTGTGTTATCAAACTGCTGAGATGCTCTTGGCTCTGATTTATAACACTACCTCAAATAATCTTGTTAATGCACATTTAACATTGCGGAAGTGGCACGCACATAGACTAAACAACACCTACGCGAGCGAGCGTTCGGAGTAGCGCTGGTGAAATGTGCCGAGTGATAAACAGCTGAAGAGAGGTTTAGAACTTCAGATTCGCCTTATTGTGGCAGTATTCCAGGATAAAGGCTAAATAAGCCATCTTTAGGATGCTGAAACGGGAGGAAAGAGTTCAAATCGTCTGGGTTTTTGAAGAGGAATGAATTTCAATGAATGAAAAAAAAAAAATTTGTCTTATGAACTGAGCATTTCAAACGAGGAAATCTAAAATTGTTTATTTATATTATCATGACCAAAACAATAGTTTACACCGATAAAAGTGTGAACGTGACATCTTCTATGTTACAGTGCATTATATTTGTAACGCACTAGCGTATAAGTTTGCCCTGAGCATGTTGGCATTTTAAACTCTTCAATTGTGTTTACTCTTCTTCAAATAGGCGAGAGCTGAATTATAACCACAGTTGATCAAATCATTTCTGCTCTGTGAATCTGCATGCGCTCCTGTATGTCAGGGTGTGTGTGTGTGTGTGCCAGGGCTCTTGGCAGTGTGTGCACCTGTTGGCAGCATCAGGACCCTCCTGGCGAGGCCGGCAGAGATTGTGTGATGCTCTTGTACGAGACGTCAACATGGCCGCCACGCTCCGCTTGCACTGCGTTCGTTCCTTCGCTCGTTCGGCCTCTGATGGATTGTGGGAGCAGAAATACAGCAGAGATAAAACCATGAAACACATTTAAAAAAAAAAAAAAATCAAATCCGGAAATAGTTTTACTGTATATTTAATGTGAATACTGTGCATCGTTTTAGAAAATAGCCTCTAATGCATATTTGTACTTTTTGTCTCTGCCGTGATGAACTGGTCATATTAGTTTGGGCCTGATGTGAGTGCATGTTGCTGTTTCACATCTAAACACAAGCTCTCGGTAAACTCACTTCAGTGCTGGGCCGGTGACAGCATTGAAATGTGTAACATTACATTACACAAAAAAATCATTTATTTGTGTGTATTGCGATTTTTTTGGCCATCGCTCTTCTCTTACGTTTCCTGTTTTTATCAACTCAGCTCTGCTGATTACACATAGCTCCTTTAGTTTCATGTCTGCACATGTTGTTAAAACTGTTACTGTCTTCACTGTAATTAATATTGGGCCTATTAGTCATTCTGATTGTTGATTTTGGCCTAGCATTCGCTTGGTTACTTTAAAAACAAAGATAATCTCAAGATATAAACGATGTCACTCGGCATTACAGTAACAGAAACAAAGATAAATATGAATGCTGTCGTTTAACAATTAAATAATTAGACTCTGACTCTGTACTTGTAATATTTTTAATGTAGTCATGGTGAAATTATGTGATGTCGGAATCAAGTTCAGATCTTTGAATGTAACTTTAACCTTTCAGTTACTACTTCCAAACGACCTTTGACCCTTGCACAGAAATCTGCTGTCTGACTGTTGTCTTTATGTTTTTTATATGAAAACACAAGTTCAGTGTGTGTGTGTGTGTGGGGGGGGGGGGTGCCTCTGCAAGTTATTGTCTTTTATGTGCATGCTTTTTGAAAGTCAAATGATTTCAATCTTGCTTTGGTGTAAACAGAATTATTAGGAGTTTTTATTAATAATAATTAATAATGCTTGAAATTCTAGTCATTTTAAAAGTTTGGTCTGCATTTAATATTTTACTGCATAATCTCCTCAACATCATCATTTTGTAAACTGTGTCATCAATTTTTAGTGTGTGTGTGTTCATGGTTGAACGTTTGCTGTCACCTGCACACACTTGTGTGTGTGTGTGTGTGTGTGTGTCTGCGCGCGTGCGTGTCATGCACCAGCATCACTGACAGATGGCGTGTCCTTTTGCTATAAGAAATATTGTACTCTTGAGGCTCTTTTGCAACTTTTAAAAACAGAAAAGCTGCTATAATATCATCACACTCGTTCATATGATCATTCGCGTTTGCCTTTTACCTCCGATTCAGCTGATCAACAACAACAACACACACAGCATCGGGATCAAAATCAACATTGTGCACTAAACAAAGATCGTTTATTTTGTAACAAAATAAAAAAAAATGCAAACTGATTTTATTGTGTCATGCACAAATTCATGTGCATCCTGTATGTGTGTGTGTGTGTGTACAGGATGTGTGTTGTTCAGTAATAAATGCAGAACCGCCTCACTCTAATCAAGCTGATTAAAAATTCCTGCGCGCGTGCAGGCGGAAATCCACCATCATCCTCATCTTCCTCATCCTCCTCGTTCTCCGGCACTTTTACTTTATTTTCGCCTTCATCCTCCAGGACAGCGAGAGCTCCCGAAAGCAGTCTTCAATCGCGTCGTTTAGGAGCTTTTAGGGATGAGGAGAAGCGCGCGGCAGGCGCGCGGAGAGGGAGGGATGAGCCGATGCAACTCATAATGTAATGGGGACAGAGAGAGAGAGAGAGAGAAAGAGAGAGAGAGCGAGAGCGAGAGAAAGAGAGAGGCACACACACAGATAGAGAAGGGAAACAGAAAGAAAAGGACCGAGCGCGAATGTTGCGAATGTTACAAATGTAACAAGCGGAAGATACAATGTCGCGTTGACGCGCGTCAGGAATCTTCTCACGCTTTGATGTTTCATTCGACGTTCGAAAGTGTATCGCGCACTTTTCCAGCCGCCGCGGGTCCGCGCGTGTCGAGATGAGACTCGGTGTCTTCGTGCTGTTGTTCGGCCAGATGATCCAGAGAGGAGACGAGCTTCGGATCCCACAGCCTCGCATTGTTCAAGCTCAACGGGATGTGTAGCGAACGCCGATGCTTACTTTTATTTATTTTTTTGGCGTTATTTTGCGCACAGAACGGATGCTGGATGTGACGGTAAACTCTATTGAACTCTATAGACTCACCGGAGATCGTTGCGTTTAGGATTGATGCGTCTACGTTTAAAAATCACATATTAAAGTACTTTGCGCTTCGTATTATCCGCTGTAATTCATGACTTGGCGCACGATATTAAGTATCGAGGTGTGGACGATCTGGAAGTTTTGTATAGAATAGAATAGACATAAAACTGATATTCGAGTGAAGTTTGTGCTCTTCCTGCCAAAACTTGAAGTCGCTGTTCATCCTCAGCTCTTTATATGCTCGTCTTAAAGTGGTGAGTGAAGCTGGTTGATTTCTTCTCATTTCTTTGTTTTGTGAAATGATTTGCACTCTATTAATTGCGTTAAATGCAATGGAACATGCACATTATCTAGCAATAAAAGTCATTTTAAGGTGCACAAAGTTCATCTTTTCATATACCTGTTCTATTGGTTCAAGTCACGCAAGTTCATGTGTGCTGTGGAATTCATTGTTGCATGTCTGATGTCTTGTTTGGCCTGTTTGATGAAATCTAACCCCGTCTGTCATGATTGACTGTCTGTGAATGCAATGTTGAGACAAGGTGCACGTCCCTTATAATCTCGTATAGACGTTTTAGGGAAACTTTACAAACAGAAACCCTTCATTTTACATGGAAAAGTGTGTGTGTGTGCTTCCATAACAGATCAGATCCGCTAAATATTTCACAGCCCGTCCGCTGTACGGTGCGCTGACTCATTAATGTACAAAAACGAGCTTGTTTGCTCTTCACGTGGGATTCTAAGACATGCATAATACATGCTCTTTAGAACGGGGATGTGATCGTTGCATGAAACATTGTAAATGCCATGTAGCGTTAGGCCCTGATTTGACATTTCAGTCTACATGGAAGAGACAGTTTATGTTGCAAAATGGTTGAGTAATCTTCAGAAGTGTTTACCGCATGGAGATAAAAGTTTATGGCACTTGAGCGTCCTAACACTGTTTGCTTTTATTCTCCCCTTCAGGTGACCGCGAGCAGTGGAGCTGAGAACCATGGAGCATCTCAGCGAAACATGCCTGGGGAAGGAGAACTGTGAGATGAACGACACCAAGGCTCCTCCGGCTAAAATGGCCCGTCTGGAGCAGAACGGGAGTCCTCTGGGCCGGTCCCGTCTCGGCAGCACTGGAGCTAAGCTGGCCGGCGTGCCCTTCAAACCCCCTGGACATCACCTGAAGGCCTGCCACAAGAGGGGTGAGCTGCCCTTTTCTTAGTCCACTTGCGGTATTGCAATACACAAAAAAAATGACTGTTTGATTTGACTTAAAATGCCAAATTATCTTTTACGTTGTGTGGATTTGGATTTGGTGCTGGAGACATCACAATAACAATATTCATGATTCTGAAGCATATTCGTCCGTCAAATGGTCTTCGTTTCCTGCGTACGCTTCTTGGGTCTATACGACCCCAACAATTGATTGAGGAATTGTACAAAAAATATACATTTTTGATCATAGAAATAATATATCATTTTTTTGGTTTGCTTCTCATCTGTTCATTAAAGCTGTGTTTTTGGAGATATAAAGTACTTTTGTATCCGTTTACCACACAATTCCTCAACTACACCATTAGCTTGCATATGAAATATTATTTTTTTATGATGCATTGCATTTATGTGTGAAAATGTTCAGATTTATGGCGGATTTCTTTTTTTTTTTTTTTGACACATGAAGAAAATATTTTTAGTTTTGTTCACATTTCCCATTCAAGTGTAAACATTTTTTTTTTTACAAACCTTCAGAACAACCGAATCAAGCCCAGTTTTTTTGTGTGTGTGTGTAGATAGATAATTTATGAAAAGTCACAAAATCTTATTCCACTGAGATGAAGGAAACCTTTTTTTTTATTAAGTAAAAGTCGATTGAGGTCTACAATAATCTAGGCTGGTAACATCAGGCATTTGGCATTATTAGGACCCACAAATGCGTTATTATACATTATATAGTGGTTTAATGTAGTACTGACACTAAAACTCCAGTATTTAAAGGGGTGTAACGTACCCTCATGTCACGATTCGATATTATTGCGATACTCCAAGACATATGATAAAAGGTTAAGACGGTTAAAAAGGTTAAATGAATCGTCTTGGACTCGGTGTTGTAAACCCAAAGCACAAGATAGAGACACCAGAATATCAATATTCATGATTCTGAAGCTAAAAACTGAATTATTTTAGGCGAATATGCTTGCACTCTTTCACCGAGTAGATATATTTAATAACATCAGACATTTGGCATTATCAGGACCCACAAATATTCCCCCACTGTGTTATTATACATTATATATAGTAGTTTAATGTAATACTGACACTAAAACTCTGAAAACTACAAGCAACGTATTCTATTGTATTTTTGTTTTGCAATATATTATTAAACCCCTTAGATTCCAGTGAGAAGTAATTCATCTGTCCACCCAAACGTGACGTTTAATGCACAGTTATGAGAATTTGAACCAATGATATTTTACGATGGGTGTGTGACCAATAATAAATTGTTCTGTTTGTGTTGTGGCCACTAATGTCTTGCACCTGGATAAAATATGTTGCGATAATTGAAAGTTGTCTGCATATTGTTTTATTTTTATTTTTTTTTATTTAACCTTTGTTTAACCAGGTAAAATCAGTTGAGAACAAGCGACCTGGCCAAGACAAAGCGAAACTAAAAATAATTTATTAAATAAAAATAATAATAATCCATACAGAAAATCATAATATAGTACAAAATACAATTAATTTATATATTTCTGTTTAGCACTAAGCATATTTGCATCAATTTTCAGAAAGCAGTCACAGATGAAATCTTCTTGATTTGAAATTCTTTTTTATTTGTATTGATTTGTTTGGTGATTTTGATGTTTCATTGCTATTTGCATTCATGCATATATGCTGCAGTGTTTAAGATATTTTAGTTCTAACATTGCTCTCCGGGCAACCGTTATTATTATTATTATTAATGTGAAATAGTGAACTTTTACTGAGTGCCTGCTGAACTTTGCTAGCTACTGTAATTCATTGTTTTTAGCTGAATAATATTTACCATGGGCTTTTCTCAGCTCTCTGGGAACAAAGCGTGTATTGATCCCGAAATGAACCGACACAGCAGTCTTTATTGTTAGATCTTTATCTATTAAAAATGGAAAAGCTTCGATTCAGCACATTCCCTGGCATCTGCTTATGATTACACCCCTATTTATTGATTGTTTTCCTGAAAACGGTCGCATTCTCAGGAAACTGTGACCGTGAGGAGCAGAAATATGATTTCTTGTGGATAAGAAGATGTTAAACCCTGTAAAAAAATAAAGATCCCGAGTCCAAGAGATCATGAAGTTCCTGAAATTTCATCACCGGAGTGTTGCAGCTGGCTGGTATTATGTGATATTTGCACAGTAAACCCGAACACATGACAGCTTTGGACGGAGATTCTTCGTTTTTTTATTTTTTCTCCCTGATAGCGGCGCGCTGTTTACACAGACTCGTAAACCTCAAGGCTATAGGGATCCGCCGCCGCCGCTGTGTACAGTGCATCATGGGAAGGGTTCTGGGATCTGCCTGCAGAAGTATTCTAATGTGATTTGAGCACCTTAACAATAAATAAAGCGCTAAACCCACGATGAGCCCTAACCTTTTAGTGCGCTAAATAGCTGTTTCATGACGCCATCTCCTCCCGTTCTGCATGTTACAATGCTGATTTATTTTAACACCATTACTGCGGATCATAATCAATTGATAATTACAGGTTATGCCACCCAGAACTCTCTAGCAACAACTTGGCATCTTCCTTGAGCAAATGCAAACTTTATTTTTAGCTCGTTTATTTTTTATTTATTAAACCTTTATTTAACCACGGAAATAATCACATTGAGATAAATATCTCATTTACGAGTGAGCCCTGGCCAAAATAGCAGCACACAATATACATAAATACTAGGGGTGACTACGGTTCTTGTTATTTTTTCTTTTAATCTTTAACACTCCAGAAATGTACTTCAGCATGTGATATATAGCTTAATTATCCACACTTTAGGATACAGTATTAAAAAAATATATATTATATTCATGCAATCATGCACAAACTGAATTTGACTCTTTGACTTTAAGCACATTTTGGGACTATCTCAGAGGAAAGCTAGGTGAGATTTAGATACAGCAAGAGAGAAGAAATTGACATGCTTTTTGTTTATTTGGCAAAAAAAAGGAGAATGTGTATCACTATCTCTACAAGAACTTGTGCATTTTTATCACATAAATCTTATTTACACAAAGAAATTAACTTGCATGTATCAACTGCTAACTTTTGTAGCTCTTACCAAAATTCTATCTTTTAAAAGAAAAAGAGAGGAACTCTTAAAACACTGTCATTGCCTATAGATAATTAAGCTATAGCAATAGCAAAGGCCATAAACATAAAGTGAAATTGAAGTTCAACCTCAACACAAAAACAGTATCAACAATGCTTCTATTCCCAAAATGTGAGGGTACTTTTCCACTTAAAATTAAAGTGCAGGGTTTGGAAACGTATGACTGAAGCTCTTATCTAAACATAAAGTGCCACTGTAGTTAAATTAAAATATCATAACATGAAATCCAAAATGTTCCCACACACCGGACTTATACCATAGACTTATACGACGCTGGCGCATCCTCCAACTCCCTCATCCCTCCCACTTGCCATTTCTCCGCGTGCCGTGTCCTGCAGCGCTCCATACTCCACTTTTACTGGCTTGTTTATTAACTTGAACCGGCGCTGCACAGAGCGATCGGTAATGACATCAAATACCGCGAAAGTGATGAATGCATACGGAGCCGACTCGCGCTAGATTGATGTTATTCACCGATCGCTCTGTGCAGCGCCGGTCCAAGTCGAACAAGTTTATGTCGCGCGAAAAGAAAACACACGTCACATACGGGCACGAGGTTACATTGCGCATGCGTCGAACCGTGAGACGCACACGCGCTCCGAACCGAGACAAGCGAACCGAACGGTTCGGGTGTTTTTTCATGTACCGTTCCACCCCTAATAAATACATAAAACAGAATACACAACACGCACATGTACTAAAAATAATACAAAATTAAATGTTAAGAGCAAGTGCAGACAGAGCCCTTAGACGGCACTGCATCACACACAGGAATGCCAACATGGGCTCAAGAATACTTCCAGAAAACATTGTCAGTGAACACAATCCACCGTGCCATTCACCGTTGCCGGCTTGAATGATTTGTTTAAGTGTAGCAGCTTGAACTCACTTATCGAAATAAGTTCTTCAAGTTTTATAATTTGCATTTGCATTTTTGGCTGAATGTGCAACACAAACTGAAGAGTAAAGCGTGCTCTCTCTCTCTCTCTCTCTCTCGTGTGTGCTAGGTAACATGCTGCCGGTGTTTTGTGTGGTGGAGCACTACGAGAGCCCCATCGAGTTTGACAGCAAAGAGGAGCATGCGGAGTTCGTTCTGGTGAGGAAGGACATGCTCTTCAACCAGCTGATCGAGATGGCCCTGCTGTCCCTGGGCTACTCGCACAGTTCGGCTGCACAGGCTAAAGGTACGGCACGCTCTCTCACACTCCAAAACACCAGTCATTTTTTTCTCTCATGCATTTAGATCAGAACCGTGAGTCATCGAACGCCGGTGCAGATGCTCGGGTATTTTTGGAGGCTAAACAGAGATATTTTTGGAGTGATTTGTTGGCTGCGGTCTGGGCTGACCTGATGTCGAGGTCAGGGGGGTTGTGGGTAGAGGAACACACAGGTGCGCCTCCTGCTCCCTGTAATCACACTTTTCTCAATGGGAACGAGTGTGGAGGTGGGCCTGCGGTTTCTAATTGCTCGCTTTATGGAGTCGGGGGCTATTTTGAGAGCTGGAGCCTTCAGTCTGTAATTTATCGAATTTATACTTTCTTTTTTCGTTGGATCTTCTGGATCTTGTTTTTTTTTTTTTTCGGTGCCAGTCGAAAGATAACATGTGGTCGAGAGCCTTTCTTTAACCCCATATAAAGAAGTACCATGGTATTATCATAAAAAAATGAGCGCTGTTCTGAAACATGGTGAGCGTTTGGCATTGTGACATTGCTAAGTTCACTTTAAGTAGAGTTCAAAAGATTAAAGCATTAAATTGATTAAAAGTGATGCAGTTCAGTTGTTCTTTCGGTTACTCAAATAATCCTGATTGAAAGCTTAAAGGAGTAGTTCACTTTTAAAAAAAGACTTTTGCTGATAATTTACTCGCCCCCATGTTATCCAAGATGTCCACGTCTTCCTTTCTTCAGTCGAAAAGAAATTAGGGTTTTGGATGAAAACATTCCAGGATTTTTCTCCATATAATGGACTTCAATGGGGACCAAACTGTTCAAGGTCCAAATGAGAGTTTCAGTGCAGCTTCAAAGTGCTTTAAACGACACCAGACGATGAATAAGGGTCTTATCAAGCAAAACGAGCGGCCATTTCAAAAATAAATAACAAAGTTGAAGTTTTATAAGCACAAATGGTCGCCTTGCTCTGTTCTGTGATGGGCGTTCGTGACTCTCCTGTTCGAACTCGTTTATCAAAATGAACGAATCTTTTTTCGAGTCATGACTCGAAGGGTCCTTGATAAGACCCTTATTCATCGTCTGGTGTCATTTAAAGCCCATTGAAGCGTTTTAACCGTTTGGACCCCATTGAAGTCCATTATATGGAGAAAAATCCTGTAATGGGAACGAGTGTGGAGGTGGGCCTGCGGTTTCTAATTGCTCGCTTTATGGAGTCGGGGGCTATTTTAAGAGCTGGAGCCTTCAGTCTGTAATTTATCGCTGGCTGTCCATCATACTTTCTTTTTTCGTTGGATCTTCTGGATCTTGTTTTTTTTTTATTATTATTTTTTTTAATTTTTTTTTTATCAGTGCCACATGTGGTCGAGAGCCTTTCTTTAACCCCATATAAAGAAGTACCATGGTATTATCATAAAAAAATAAGCACTGTTCTAAAACATGGCGAGCGTTTGGCATTGTGACATTGCTAAGTTCACTTTATGATGCTCAGAAGTAGAGTTCAAAAGATTCAGCAAGGATGCATTAAATTGATTAAAAGTGATGCAGTTCAGTTGTTCTTTCGGTTACTCAAATAATCCTGATTGAAAGCTTAAAGGAGTAGTTCACTTTTAAAAAAAGACTTTTGCTGATAATTTACTCGCCCCCATGTCATCCAAGATGTCCACGTCTTCCTTTCTTCAGTCGAAAAGAAATGAAGGTTTTTGATGAAAACATTCCAGGATTTTTCTCCATATAATGGACTTCAATGGGGACCAAACTGTTCAAGGTCCAAATGAGAGTTTCAGTGCAGCTTCAAAGGGCTTTAAACGACACCAGACGATGAATAAGGGTCTTATCAAGCGAAACGATCACTCATTTAAAAAATAAATAACAAAGTTTAAGTTTTATAAGCACAAATGCTCGCCTTGCTCTGTTCTGTGATGCACGTTCGTGACTCTCCTGTTTGAACTCGTTCATCAAAATGAACGAATCTTTTCCTAGATAAGACCTTTATTCATCGTCTGGTGTCATTTAAAGCCCTTTGAAGCGTTTGGACCCCATTGAAGTCCATTATATGGAGAAAAATCCTGGAATGTTTGCTTGGTGAGCAGAAGAGACATTTAAACCTCTCCCAAAGCTTTGAATGAAAAAATAGTATACAAAAATATACCAACATTTCTCTCACTTCACCTTCCATCTTGTCTAGATTTTTAAATGAATGTTGTTGCAATGTGTTGTCTACGAAAGATTGCTTTAAATCCTGCCAGCTTGCTAGGTTTTGAGGTTAAGACATTACTATAATGGGGGTAATAACATGCTATTTAAGTGTGTTATGTTGAATATGGTTATTAAATGACACATCAAAGTACCATAATTGCCACAAGAACTTAGAGGACCTATTGTGCTTTTTTTCCATGTTCGACTCTCTTTAGTGTGTAATGTTGCTGAGTTATTCTCTATATCAGTGTTTCCGAACTCCTGAAACGCCTCCATTGTAGTCTCGAGTTTATTCCACCTCACAATATTCCTCATTATAATAATTAATGCGCAGACTAAAGGGGCGGGGTCTGGTTGAGTTAGTTAGTAGTGTGTTAAACTGGCGGTTATGGTAAATTAGGGGGCGGGACATTTCCCAAACACACCGATCCGGCCGACCAATCAGAGCACAGGAGAGACAGGAAGTAAACAGAGCGTTACTGACAGACTGGGAAGAGAGGAGCCGCAACAATGGAGGATATGAGGAGAATAATCAACATTAAAGCAGGAAAACATGTGCTAGCAGAGCCGAAAAAGTGAAAAGAGTGTTTTATTCGAGTGTCTGCCTGTGGTAAATGGTGTTTCCTCACCGCAGGGCTGATTCAGGTGGGCAAGTGGAACCCCGTGCCTCTTTCCTACGTGACGGATGCACCCGACGCCACAGTGGCGGACATGTTGCAGGATGTGTACCATGTGGTCACGCTGAAAATCCAGCTACACAGGTCAGTGTTTCCCATCTACTGTACCCACAACAAAACAGTGCTTGTTTTTTTTATTTCCCACAAGCCACTGCTGTGGGCACACACAGACACACCTCTTCCTCTTTCTGTAGACACATCCATGTGTGTCTGTCTGTCTTGGTTGTCTCCAGAGACTCTGTGGCTGTCTCACACTTTAAGGTGTGCCGGATCCGATCGCTCTGTGTGTGTGTGTGTGTGTCTATATGCAAACATGGATGTGTTAATTGCACATTACAGCAGTAGTACCTCTCAACCAATTCCTTCAAATAACCATCAGTAGTGCGCTTTAAAAAAAAAAAAAAAAGATCCAGCAAGCCTTCATTTAAATTTAAAGGTGCCATGTGTCATTTTTACACCACTAGCATTGCAAAAATAATTCTTTGGTCAGGCAACAGAAGATCATTGTTTTTGCACTTCCGTTCGGCGGCGCGGAAATGACACTCCTCGCCCTTAATTTGCATCGCATGCTGGCGTCGAACGTCGCCGTCGCGATATTTACTTGGCAGCTTGCCGTTTATTGCGTGCTATTGAACAAGCATTCATTAATGACGCCCCGAATGCAGCTGTGTTTTCTCCCGTGCATGTATTTAATGCTCATCTAAATACTGGAGAAGGTATTAAGATGCTGGTCCTTTTTTAATGCGTCTAGCTTCTAAATCTATCTGGAAACACCTTAAATTGTTTCAGCAAGCACATCAGGGCAGGAAGGTAGAAGTAACGTGAAATAATAGTCGCCGCATGCAGCTGATGTATAATTCATGCATCAATACAGCAGATGTGTTGTATAAAGTAATTAACTAATCAGAACAATCAGGAGAGAGAGAGAGAGAGAGACTCCAGATGCATCTGCTTCATGCGCCAAATGAAATCTGTCTGTCTTAGAGGGACGCTTGCAGCTGAGAAGCAAAGCCCAGTGCTCACTGTCCTCTCTCTCTCTCTCTCTCTTTCTCTTGTTCTATCTCTTCCTGCAGTTGTCCTAAACTGGAAGACCTTCCTCCAGAGCAGTGGACCCACTCTACAGTAAGAAATGCGCTCAAGGAGTTACTCAAAGACATGAACCAGAGCTCTCTGGCAAAAGAATGTCCCTTATCACAGGTGCTGGAGCCTTCCACGTCTAGTTGCCAAGATTGCAAAGTGTCCCTTTTCAAATGCCCAGAGTTTGATGGAGTGGAAATGGACAGAATTGCCATAGAAATCCAAATCAATAGCCATTGTCGTGCCCGTAGATTAATGCACTTTATTTTGATGCTGTTGCTCGCCCGTTGTGAATGCGAGTATTGTTGGGTAAACAATGGGCGGATCACAATGATCTTGATAATGCATCGCAAGCTGCGAACTGTTATGGGTGAATCTCACGAAACGTGTCAGTTTTAACCTTAAAAACCAAAGAAAGAATTTTGCTTATAAGTTAAGCCTATTTTTTTTTTTTTTTGGGCTGTCAAACGATTAATCGCGGGTGCACTGTGTATAATTATTGTGTATATATAAATACACACACATGCATGTATGTATATTTAAGAAAAAAAATATTATTTATATGTAAAATATTTATTTTTATATATAAATCTATATGCATAAAAATATTTCTTAAATATATACAAGCATGTGTGTGTATTTTATATATATATATATATATAAAATAATTATACACAGTACATCCACATATATTATGTAAACACAAACTTTTATTTTGGATGCGATTAATCGCACTGTTTTTGCATTATTGCGTTAAGCAGCTTAAATCCTCATTACCGCAACTAACCATGCCTCAATAAACTAATTACTGCTTATTATTAGTTAGTAAAGTACAGTAGTCAACTTTTCAAGCGTATCAGAAAAGATGTTTTGTAGGTTTAAAGGAATAGTTCTCTTAAAGGGATACTCCACTTTTTTTGGAAATAGGCTAATTTTACAACTTCCCCAGAGTTAATCAGTTGGGTTTTACCGTTTTCTAATACATTCAGTCGATTTTCAGATATTTATAAGAACATCAGTATCCAGACAGTTTCTGGTCTCATTGACTACCTTAGTATGTATTTTTTCCTACTATGGTAGTCAATGAGACCAGAAACTGTCTGGTTACTGATATTCTTCTAAATATCTGAAAATCGGCTGAATGGATTCGAAAACGGTAAAACTAAACTGTTTAACTCTGAGGGAGTTGTAAAATGAGCCTATTTCCAAGAAAAAGTGGAGTATCCCTTTAAAAATATAAAGTGTGTCATCATTTACTCACCCTCAAGTTGTTTCAAACCTGTATGAGTTTATTTCTTTTGCTGAACACAAAAGATTATATTTTGAAGAATAATCATTGATTGGACCCCATTGACTTCCATAGTATTTTTTTCCTACTATGGAAGTCAATGGGGTCCATTCACAATCAGTACTAATAAACATCCAATATCCCAGTAATATGCATAAGCAGCTAGTTAATAGTGAGAATTTGACCCTAGACTAAAGTGTGGCCTTATTTTCTTACCGTTTTATACAGGTTTTTTTTTTTAATGTACGGTAATGAAAATTTAATCAGAATCACTTTTGAGAAAAATCGTCATTTTTTTAAAGCTGTAGAACTTCCAGACTTTTACAGTAATGAGAATTTATATGTAAAAAAATAAATAATAAGATCCTAAAAATGGGCTTCATTTAAAAAAAAAAGAATTAAAATGAATGTTTGTGGTTGAAATGTAACCGGGACACATTTCCATGAGATTCACCCTTAAAACTGCTGCTGTTTAAATAAGCAGAGCCTCTGTTTGAATGCTTAAGGGAAGATGAGCGTTTCAGCTGGTGTGTGTGTGTTGGCACTAGTGCATTTCATCTCAGGGAAGCCCGTTCTGTACCTGCAGGTTGTGTGTGTGTGTGTGTGGTGTAAAGAGTCCCAGGGTGCTGTTCAGGCAGCGCAGGGGCTGGGCCGCTCCACATCTCTCTAATCACTCTGTTTACAGTCCATATGTGAGCTATTCCCACTGAGCAGCGGCCCGGCACTTGCACTGAATTACAGTCCGCTCCTCACATTTTCTGCTTTCCGCTTTTGTTGTTTCTAGGATGCCTCGTCACGTTAGGCTGGTAACCTAGTAGAGGTGACCTTTCTTAGTTGAACAGGAAGAGTTGGAGAGATCAGGCCGATTTAAGAACGAACGGCAACTTTTATAGGATTAGTGTTTCCTTGATACTCCGACGGTAATCCCTGCTCTTGAAAAGGTTAATGAATGGAGAATCAGAAGGAGGAGTCGCAGCAGGGGATTGTGAATGGTGTTTGTTGCATGTTTCTGGTGAACTACAGCTTTATATGAATATGTTGGTTAGACTTGTTTCCTAGTGCCGCTCATGTGGGATGTTGAGTTTTCAAAATTTGACTTGAATGCGACTCATTGTGCAAGAAGAAAAAGGAGAAAAAATGATTATGCATGAATGTTTGTGCTTTTCCTTGACTTAAATTGTCATGAAATCATTACTGTAAAGAGTCCTTGTGCTATGGAAAGGCACTTTTTAAAAATGTTATAATAATAATGTTGATATTGATATTTATTAAATTGTAGTGTGATTTTTATTTGTATTTATTTATTTATTTGAATTGAGCAATTTGTTAAAATAAATTTTGGATGAATTTAGCAACTTCTCAAATTCTAAAAAAAATTAAAAAATACATTTAAAATAATTGAAACCCCTAAATTAAACATTACATTTTTTAATCATAATGATGTTGTGAATTTTAATATTGATATTTTTTTGTCAGCAGGGATGAAGTCAGTGAAGTCTAAGTCAACGCGCTAAAACATTTAAAAGTAAATGTTACGAAAATAAAATTGTATTATAATATTGGTACTATTGTATATATTGATAATGATTTTAATTTTAGTATTCATTTTTGTGGGATATATTTAGCAACATCTCAGGAAGTCCCAATTAAGTATTAGGACTTTTAATTATTATAATCATATATATATATATATGTATATATATTATTAGGGCTGTCAAATGATTAATCGCATCCAAACATCCAAAATAAAAGTTTTTGTTTACATACATACTGGGTGCACTGTGTATAATTGTTTTGTATATATATATATATATATACAAAATATATATAAATACACACACATGCATGTATATTTAAGAAAAAAATATTATTTATATATAAAATCTTTATATTTATATATAAAATAAATTACATATAAATCTATATACAATATATACATGAATATATATATGTAAAATAATTACACATATATTATGTAAACACAAACTTTCATTTTGGATGCGATTAATCGTTTGACAGCTTTAATTATTATTATTAAAAGTTTTTAAAAACGTTGTCGGCATGCTAAATTTCACAGACATGGTAAAATTTGTGGGGGAAAAATATCCCCCATAAAGCTAAAAAAAAATGGACGAACTCACGAGTTAACCTCACTAATCGACTAGTTAATTGACTAATTGGCCATCCTGACCTGTTCCCAGTTCATCGTGTGTTTGTGGCCTAAAGATGCCCTGGATAAAAAAAAAAAAAAATCATGCTTTTGTTTTCAGCACAATATAATTCGACCGCCGTCAGATCGATTAGTCGCGCAACGCTAAAGAAAGGAGAAAAGTAAATAGCCCAGTCAGGTTTGCTCCCGTCTTTCAGCACACGTATGTTTGGAATAAAGACACAATGCAAACATGCCACGTAAGAAGGAAGTGCAAACGCTGATTCCTGCGTATTTCTGTGCGAATCTCCCGTGACGGAGAGTCAAATAGATGTTTTATGTGGATGGCGGCGTGACGGGCTTCCTGGGCGCTCAGATAAGGCCTCGCGATGGTTATCTTTTAAAGAGGCTTGTCCCATTACCTGTTGATGGCTCCTGGCGCTCGGAGGTGTTTATCTGCATGGTTTGAGGTGGCTCGGGAGATGTGCGGTGTGAGACGAGTGATTAATGAACGCAGATTCTCACAACATCTGTGTCAACTGTACTCAATCTCGAACGGATCATTGATGACTCATGGGTGATTCTGTTCCTTCTCTGTTGTTAGTTGTTTGCTCTCAGATCAGCGATAAAAGAGGGCTGTGACATTTAAAACACCAGTCGGCCTTCAAATGTCTGCGGTCTGCATCTTGCGTTTGGAGAGGGTCTTCTCCTCATCTTGGAGACCGTTATGCACTCCTCATTTCTGCGGCAGCATGAGCTTTGGCAGTAAAGCTTAATAGTCCTTCTCATTGTACACAGCGATGTGGTTCACCCTCGTCTGGCTGGACTCTGAAACCTGTTCATGAAGGGGTTTTTATCCCGATGCCGTCATAGTGTTCCATATAGTTCCGTACTTCTCCTATGACATCATATGGAACTCAG